>NC_079212.1:45237772-45297772 GCF_029633865.1 Lampris incognitus
TTACATCACACCACGCTTCATTAATATGTTTCAAACCAGTGAAAACCATTTTTTAGAAGATAAAGATGAAGGAATGTATTGGAATCTCAGTTATCTTTTTTGTAATCATGACATAAATGTGATTTGCCAAATTAAAAAAAAAAAAACACCCGCTAGATTAAAGTGAAATGTTACCCAGCAGTTTTGTCGATATAACACATGTAGCAGATTCCTTAATGAAGCCGTGTGGGTGTATGCCTGCCAAAAACTAACACTTTATCAAAGTGGAGTGTTGTAATGTCTGTGTATTTAAAGGCACACCAGTGAAACACATTTTCGGGCTGGGCGTCCACATACCCCAAACATACAGCAAGGAAGAGCCAGGCCTTGGCTGGAGGGCCCAGGTTGGGCTGGCACATCTAAACCAGGGTGCTGTCTGTTATGATAATGTGTCAGTGGGACTCATGATTAGTTTCTGCAACGCTCAGTGTAAAGTCCATTTGGTATGGAAGAAGGCTGCCTAAGTGTGTGTGTGTGTGTGTGTGTGTGTGTGCGTGTGTGTGTGTGTGTGTTGTGGAGGAGAGAGGAGGAATCGATAGAGATATGGTGTGTTTGCATATGTTTAAATGTATACAACAAATTTTCCTCTCAATGGTCGTGGCATGTGTGCGCGTGTATGTTTTATACATCCATGTGTACATGGATGTATGTTTCTGCAGTTATATACATATATATATATACACTCACTGGCCACTTTATTAGGCACACCTGTCCAACTGCTCGTAACGCAAATTTCTAATCAGCCAATCACATGGCAACAACTCAATGCATTTAGGCATATAGACATGGTCAAGACGATCTGCTGCAGTTCAAACCGAGCATCAGAATGGGGAAGAAAGGTGATTTAAGTGACTTTGAACATGGCATGGTTGTTGGTGCCAGACGGGCTGGTCTGAGTATTTCAGAAACTGCTGATCTACTGGGATTTTCAAGCACAACCATCTCTAGGGTTTACAGAGAATGGTCCGAAAAAGAGAAAATATCCAGTGAGCGGCAGTTCTGTGGGCGAAAATGCCTTGTTGATGTCAGAGGAGAATGGCCAGACTGGTTCGAGCTGATAGAAAGGCAACAGTAACTCAAATAACCACTCATTACAACCGAGGTATGCAGAAGAGCATCTCTGAACGCACAACACGTCGAACCTTGAGGCAGATGGGCTACAGCAGCAGAAGACCACACCGGGTGCCACTCCTGTCAGCTAAGAACAGGAAACTGAGGCTACAATTCGCACAGGCTCACCAAAATTGGACAATAGAAGATTGGAAAAACGTTGCCTGGTCTGATGAGTCTCAATTTCTGCTGCGACATTCGGATGGTAGGGTCAGAATTTGGTGTCAACAACATGAAAGCATGGATCCATCCTGCCTTGTATCAACGGTTCAGGCTAGTGGTGGTGGTGTAATGGTGTGGGGGATATTTTCTTGGCACACTTTGGGCCCCTTAGTACCAATTGAGCATCGTGTC
This sequence comes from Lampris incognitus, assembly GCF_029633865.1. Classification (NCBI taxonomy): domain Eukaryota; kingdom Metazoa; phylum Chordata; class Actinopteri; order Lampriformes; family Lampridae; genus Lampris; species Lampris incognitus. Next base: position 45,239,276 of record NC_079212.1, read on the forward strand.
AACTCCACAGCCTACCTGAGTATTGTTGCTGACCAAGTCCATCCCTTTATGACCACAGTGTTCCCATCTTCTGATGGCTACTTCCAGCAGGATAATGCGCCATGTCATAAAGCTCGAATCATCTCAGACTGGTTTCTTGAACATGACAATGAATTCACTGTACTCAAATGGCCTCCACAGTCACCAGATCTCAATCCAATAGAGCACCTTTGGGATGTGGTGGACCGGGAGATTCGCATCATGGATGTGCAGCCGACAAATCTGCAGCAACTGCGTGATGCTATCATGTCAATATGGACCAAACTCTCTGAGGTATGTTTCCAGTACCTTGTTGAATCTATGCCACGAAGGATTAAGGCAGTTCTGAAAGCAAAAGGGGGTCCAACCCGGTACTAGCAAGGTGTACCTAATAAAGTGGCCAATGATTGTGTATATATATATATATACACACACACACACATACATATACACACATACATGCATACATACATATAAGATACATATAAGATACATATATATATATATATATACACATACATATATATATACATATATGTATATATATGGTGGCGCAGTGGTTAGCGCAGTCGCCTCACAGCAAGAAGGCCCTGGGTTCCAGCCCCGGGGTAGTCCAGCCGGGGGGGGGGTCGTCCTCTGTGTGGAGTTTGCATGTTCTCCCCGTGTCTGCATGGGTTTCCTCCCACAGTCCAAAGACACGTAGGTCAGGTGAATCGGCCGTGCTAAAATTGTCCCTAGGTGTGAATGTGTGCGTCGGCCCTGTGACGGCCTGGCCGCCTGTCCAGGAAGTCGCACCGCCTCGGATAGGCTCCAGCATCCGTGTGACCCCGAGAGCAGGATAAGCAGTTTGGATAATGGATGGATGTATAGTGACTTATCTTCTACTTGCCCAAACCCTAAGCCCTCTGAGCTACTTTGATTCTAACTTGTAACTCACATGTTTGTGAACACGTCACCTCAAACAACGACTGGTACTGATGAAGGGATTAGTTGTTGTAACGGTCCGACACTTATAAACCTTCACACTTGGGAGGTGACCAATTTAGGTACACTTTCAAACTACAGATACTCAAATGTGTGTGTGTGTGTGTGTGGAGGGTGAGGGTGGCAGCACAGACATTATTTCAGCTTGTGAATAAACACACACAGATAGGGACATGCAGTTGTACACACACACGCTTGCCTACTAAATGCTTTTCCTTGAGAAATAAAGAGCGAGACCAGCAAGTGGATTAAGCAGGAAATGGAGCAGGCCGTCATCACTTCCTCTTTCGTCCGCTCATGCAGAGCAGAGAGAAGCCCCGCACCCCCACATGCCTACGCCACGCTTCCGCAGCAGTGCCGGAATGCCAGTTCCTGGACGCGGTAATCGGAACCAGCAGTGGACCGATTCATGTCTCCGTCCAATCGCTGGCAGACCCGTCCCGATGCCTCAAATACCCCCCCCCTTACTCCCCTGTGGCAATAACATGATGGTGGTTTGATAAGACGGGTTTAAAGCGGGAGGGGGTATCTATGCGGATGATAGATGTATTTCTACTTCTGCCTTCCTGTCAGTAAAGTGCAGTCCTTCTGGGTCCCTCGAGGGACTCGGTGGAGGAAGAAGAGCATGGGGGAACAGGAAGGAGAAGCGTGTGATTGGTTAAGTGCTCCAGATTTAGATGCGAGCTCCTTCCATTGGATCTGGTTCTCCATCAGCGCTCTAGCCAGGGCTCTCGTTGGTTTTAAAGGTGCAGATGTAGCCTTTGCAGGGCGATTGATATGCACAGGAAGGTTGTGATATGTGTGGGTGGAGGGGTGTGTGTGTGGGTGGGTGGGGGGTATACTTTATTTGGCCGCTCTGTTCATTAGCTTAGTGTAATTGTGTTAGCAGTGTTGCATGCAGGAGGGAAAATATCACTGTGGAAAGGTCAGAGCGGAGCAGCGATGACATGGATGTAGATGACATATTTGTGTACCGACCGTACAGATATATGATTACACACACACACACACACACACACACACACACACACACACACACACACACACACACACACACACACACACACACTTATACATACTGACCCACACAGACACACATGCACATGCACAGATATAAACATAATGACTCATGCTGACGCCCATAACCACGCACAAGCACATAGAGTCCCTCTTGCTCTGCTTGTTTGAGACAAAGATGTTTTCAGTGCCTCCACACTCCATCTCTGCCTGCTTCTGCCTCAGCCTCCGGTTTGTTCTCCGTCAGCCGGCATGTGTGTGTATGAGTGTCTGCTGTTACTGTACAACAATATACATATCTCTTTATGATGTGTTTCTGTGTGTGTGTGTGTGTGTGTGTGTGTGTGTGTGTGTGTGTGTGTGTGTGTGTGTGTGTGTCTGATTCAAGTCGCAGTGTGGTCAGGTGTGAAATTCCACTCTTGTCAGCTCTTGAGTTTGAACCTGCATGGAGGCAACAGTAGATATTATTCCTAGTGTGACTATTTATCTGAGAGAGGGAGAGAGACAGTATGAGAGCGATAGAGAGAGGGCAGTATGAGAGAGAGAGAGGGGGGCAGTATGAGAGAGAGAGGGGAACAGTATGAGAGAGCGGGAGAGAGAGAGAGAGAGAGAGAGAGAGAGAGGGGCAGTATGAGAGAGTGAGGCAGTATGAGAGAGGGAGAGGGGCAGTATGACAGAGAGAGCGGGGCAGTATGACAGCGAGAGAGAGGGGCAGTATGACAGAGAGAGAGGCAGTATGAGAGAAGGAGAGGGGCAGTATGACAGAGATGGGCAGTATGACAGAGAGAGAGAGAGGCAGTATGAGAGAGAGCAAGAGATAGAGGCAGTATGAGAGAGAGAGGGGAGCAGTATGAGAGAGAGAGAGGCAGGATGAGAGAGGGAGAGAGGCAGTATGACAGAGGGAGAGGGGCAGTATGACAGAGAGGGAGGCTGTATGAGAGAGAGAGGCAGTATGAGAGGGAGAGGGGCAGTATGACAGAGAGAGAGAGAGAGAGAGGCAGTATGAGAGAGAGAGTGAGAGCGGCAGTATGAGAGAGAGAGCGAGAGAGAGAGAGGCAGTATGAGAGAGGCGGTAAGAGCGAGAGAGAGAATGCTTGTCATGCCAATGAAGCAATTTTGAATTTGAATTTGAGAGAGGCAGTATGAGAGAGAGAGAGAGAGAGAGAGAGAGCGAGAGAGACAGAGAGAGAGGGGCAGTATGAGAGCGAGAGAGGCAGTGTGAGAGAGAGTGTGTGTATTTTTGTGTGTTTGCACATCTAATTTACACATCTGTACATCATTAATTGATTAATTGCACAGCTGTCAATTTGCTTTAAAGTTAATGTCCATGAACAGCTAGTATACGTTGTACTGTAATTCATGAACAGCTAGTATATGTTGTATTGTAATTCATGAACAGCTAGTACATGTTGTACTGTAATTCATGAACAGCTAGTATATGTTGTACTGTAATTCATGAACAGCTAGTATATGTTTGTACTGTAATTCAGAGGGACATGCAGTTTGAAAGGACACAGGAAACAAGACAGGATGTGAAGATTCTGCAATTCTCAAGGCAGTCTCATGTTTATGGTACGTTGTCCTCGTTTCCTCAGGGGATCTGAAAAATGATCTGTTGTGTGGTATTCACATCTCTGTTCTGCTTCTCAGTCTAGCCGACGTACTGTAATCTATAGACGTACTGTAATCTATAGACATACTGTAATCTATAGACGTACTGTAATCTATAGACGTATTGTAATGTATAGAACTATACCATGAAATGGAAAATGGTAGAAAAGATCTGAAACATGGAAAGGTAACTGTATGTATAAGTAATGGTGGCGGTGTTAAAGTCATTATTCATGGGGCGTCCGGGTGGCATGGCGGTGTATTCCGTTGCCTACCAACACGGGGATCGCGGGTTTGAATCCCCGTGTTACCTCCGGCTTGGTCGGGCGTCCCTACAGACACAACTGGCCGTGTCTGCTGGTGGGAAGCCGGATGTGGGTATATGTCCTGGTCGCTGCACTAGCGCCTCCTCTGGTCAGTCGGGGCACCTGTTCGGGGGGGAGGGGGAATTGGGGGGAATAGCATGATTCTCCCACGCGCTACGTCCCCCCTGGTGAAACTCCTCACTGTCAGGTGAAAAGAAGCGGCTGGTGACTCCACATGTATGGGAGGAGGCATGTGGTAGTCTGCAGCTCTCCCCGAATCGGCAGAGGGGGTGGAGCAGCGACCGGGACGGCTCGGAAGAGTGAGGTAATTGGCCAGATACAATTGGGGAGAAAAAGGGGGAAACCCCCCCCCCCCAAAAAAATTTTGTACACCTTTGAATACCTTCCTAGATATAAAATGTGTTGCTTGTGTTTTCCATATGAAAAACTACACAATACCCAACACACAAATGGCATCATTCCGAATATTACTGTTATTTCCTGTCCAGCTTTACACACACACACGCACACACACACACACTTGACAGATGTGTGTCTTTTGTGAGAGTGTAAGGGCTAAAATATGCAGCTATTCTTTGTTTTATACTGAAGGATGTTTTTAAATGGTTCTCTTGGTAAAGTGGGTTTCCCCCCCTTTTTCTCCCCAATTGTATCCGGCCAATTACCCCACTCTTCCGAGCTGTCCCGGTCTCTGCTCCACCCCCTCCGCCGATCAGGGGAGGGCTGCAGACTACCACATGCCTCCTCCAATACATGTGGGGTCACCAGCCGCTTCTTTTCACCTGACAGTGAGGAGTTTCACCAGGGAGATGTAGCGCATGGGAGGATCATGCTATTCCCCCCAGTTCCCCCTCCCCCCTGAACAGGCACCCCGACTGACCAGAGGAGGCACTAGTGCAGCAACCAGGACACATGCCCACATCCGGCTTCCCACCTGCAGACTTGGCCAGTTGTGTCTGTGGGGACGCCCGACCAAGCCGGAGGTAACACGGGGATTTGAACCAGCGATCCCTGTGTTGGTAGGCAATGGAATAGACCACTACACTACCCGGACGTCTGCGGCAATGTAGATTTTACTGGTTACTGGGGGGTAAACAGTATTGTTGCTCGCCCCTTTCCGCAGAGCTTCTGCTGTCCACTAAAACAGCAGGGAGGATGGATTGAAGGAGCAGAAGTGTTTTTAACCTGCAGTTAATAACCGTTTTATGACGCACTGTGCCTGACACGCGAGAGCCCGGTGTTCAGCAGGACCGGTCTTCAGTCGAAAACTAGAGAGTTTCAGTAATGTTCCTCATGTAGATCCCTCAGTGTCCCTCCGACCACAGCGGTTTCTCAGGTTTAACCGTGAAAGGGGTGGTGAAGTTGCCTTCAAGACGGAGCCCGGTATGAAAGACGGGCCACTTCAGGGTTTTCACCTTGGCAGACCCTCAAAGTGGTTTGTTAGTTAAAGTCATATCTGACAAATGCGTTGAATCCTACATTTCAGCAGCTATGTCAGGTGCAGGAGCAGACAAACAGACAGACAGAGGAGTTTGTTGCTAATGAGGGAGAGGAAGAGAGAGAATCCCATTGAAAATGCCAAGATTTGATGATGATGGTGGTGGTGGTGGTGACGGCATTGGCGATAAGCGAATTATTGAAAAACAAAAAAGGAAAGAAATTTAAATTTGAAATTATTGGGCATCTGAGTAGAGTAGTGGTCTATTCCGTTGCCTACCAACACGGGGGTCGCCGGTTCAAATCCCCGTGTTGCCTCCGCCTTGGTCGGGCGTCCCTATAGACACAATTGGCCGTGTCTGCAGGTGGGAAGCCAGTTGTGGGTATGTATCCTGGTCGCTGCACTAGCGCCTCCTCTGGTCGTTCGGGGCGCCTTTTCGGGGGGGGGGACTGGAGGGAATAGTGTGATCCTTCCACGTGCTACGTCCCCCTGGTGAAACTCCTCACTGTCAGGTGAAAAGAAGCAGCTGGCGACTCCACATGTATGGGAGGAGGCACGTGGTAGTCTGCAGCCCTCCCCGGATCAGCAGAGGGGATGGAGCAGCGACTGGGACAGCTTGGAAGAGTGAGGTAATTGGCCGGATACAACTGGGGAGAAAAATGGGAGAACCCAAAAAATAAATAAGTAACTAAATTAACATACAAGCAGAGGAGCTTGTTACTAATGAGGGAGAGGAAGAGACAGATTCCCATAGAAAATGCAGAGATTTGATGATGATGATGATGATGGTAACGGTGTTGACGATGAGCTTTTTATTGGAAAAATAAAAAAGGAAGAAATATAAATTTGAAACTATATGCCTTATATTTTCAAGTTTGGATAATGGATGGATGGATTCAGAATCATGCACAGGGAGGGTTGAATTTGAGCTGATTGTGTAGCTAGTTTATGGAACATACCTAGGTGTGTATACTTTAAGCCCGTCATTGTGTAGCAGTATAGCACGACCTGAGTGATGAAGATGCAGGGCTACAACTGCAAATTAACTAGAGTTCTGTCATTCCGACCCGTGGCTCATGCCTGCAGAACAGTCTCTCCTCGGAAGAGGTACTGGCTCAGTCTTTGTGGCCGTTGCCAACTCAGTCTCAAAAAACCAGGGAAAACTGCTAAATCAATAAACAGTGGCTTTGATTGCTTAAACTACAAGTGAATTGGGAGAATGCATTGAATATTTCTTTGTAGGGTTTGAGTTAGAGTTAGGGTTAGAGTTAGGGTTAGGGTTAGAGTAAGGGTTAGGGTTAGAGTTAGGACTGCACTCATCTTTACATGTGGATGTGAGTCTGCATGTGTATTTTCTAATTTAACTGTGTCTGTGTTATACGCGCGTGTGTGTGTGTGTGTATGTGAGTGAGTGAGTGAGTGAGTGAGTGAGTGAGTGAGTGAGTGAGTGAGTGAGTGAGTGAGTGAGTGAGTGAGTGAGTGAGTGAGTGGGAGAGAGTGAGGGAGAGAGAGCAAGTGGGAGAGAGAGAGCAAGGGAGAGAGAGAGTCAGTGAGAGAGTGAGTGAGTCAGTGAGAGAGTGAGTGAGTGAGTGAGAGTGAGACTGAGTGAGAGTGAATCAGTGAGTGAGAGAGGGTTAGATAGTGAATCGTTGAGTGAGAGAGAGTGAGTGATTGAGTGAGAGTGAGACAGAGTGAGTGAGAGAGTCAATCAGTGAGTAAGAGTGAGAGAGAGTGAATCAGTGACTGAGAGAGTGGGTGAGAGTGAGTGAGTGAGAGAGTGAGTTAGTGTGTGTGTGTGTGTGTCCATTCTCATTCAACGTCATGTATTAATGCTACTGAGAAAGTGGAAGGTAGCCTTTGGTACCTGTATGAGACACGGTGCCAAAACAACGATGTCTTTATTTGTGTGAGATGTGGCGGGTGAGTGGCTCCCTAACCCAAACCATTACCTCAGCTTTACCTGGAGCACTTCATCTGCCGTGTCATGTCATGGACATATCACATCAACACATGTCCTTTCCCCCAGCCCACAGCAGCGCAACACAAAGACAAAAACACTTTTCCAAAAACTAGAAGAACTACAAGAACACACATATCCAAACTACAAGAACACACATATCCAAACTAACACACACATCCAAACTACAAGAACACACATATCCAAACTAACACACATATCCAAACTAACACACATATCCAAACTAAAAAGGAACACACATATCCAAACTAACACACATATCCAAACTAAAAAGGAACACACATATCCAAACTACAAGGACACACATATCTAAACTACAAGAACACACATATCTAAACTACAAGAACACACATATCCAAACTAACACATATAATGAAAGTAAGCAAACAAATAGGATCACCGTCCTGGAGAAGAAACGCCAGCCAGGATGACTGTTGGAACCGCCGGTCTGCATGGGCTAGCAGTTAGCTTAGCCTGCCCCGCTTCTGCGTCCTGTCAGACCGCCCTCAGTGTTTCCTCTTCGGGCACAGCTCCAGGCAGGGCCGTGGTCCCTGGGCACACCTCCCCGCACTCCACATGAGGACACCAAAAACACCACAGTCAAGGCCAGGTGCCGCCGTCTGTATTGTCTGCATTTATGTAATAGATATTCCAAAATCGGGGTCGGACGGTCCATATCAGAGTCTGCGGAACACCCGCCATAACTATAATGTAGGCTGTACCAACACAGAAGGATACTTCCTGCTTCACTATAGCGATACGTTGTCAACCGTGTCAGTATGACGTCATGGGATGGGTGGTTGCGTGTGTGTGTGTGTGTGTGTGTGTGTGTGTGTGTGTGTGTGTGTGATCTTCAGTGTGCTATCACATATGAGCACTTGTTCATCACTACGTGGGTCAGGGTTGACGCTGTGCTAAGTCTCTGACACACGAGCAGAACAGGCCTCGTCAGAGCAGTGTGACGGAGTGCTGAGCACTTGTCCTACCAGCGCTGCTCTGCAGCCGCCCTTCCGTCGCTGCCCGGCCAATCACACGGCTTCCTCCTGCACACCGGCTGCACGTCTGCCACTCCACATACATGATGCTATGGCTCCTGCCCCCGGACACCGGACCGTGCAGTTTCCATCCTCCTCTGCCCAGAGCCATTCCTCCCTGAACCTCGCTGCTTTATTGTGCATCGCTCTGGCCTCCTGCCATCTCTTCTACACACACACGCACAAAGATTCCCGTGTTCTTCTAGTATGGGAGAGACTTGGTTGCACAATCCCTCTCTCTCTCTCTCTCTCTCTCTCTCTCTCTCTCTCTCTCTCTCTCTCTCTCTCTCTCTCTCTCTCTCTCTCTCTCTCTCTCTCTCTTTCTTTCTTTCCCTCTCTCTCTCTTTCTCTCTCCCTCACTCTCTCTGTCTCTCACTTGCTGTCTCTCTCTCCCTCGCTCTCGCTGTCTCCCTTGCGCTGTCGCTCCCTCGCGCTCTCTCTCCCTTGCGCTCTCTCTCCCTTGCGCTCTCTCTCTCCCTCACTTTCTCTCTCTCTTTCTCTCTCTCGCTCCCTCACTTTCTCTCTCTCTTGCTCTCTCCCTTGCTCTCTCTCTCTCCCTTGCTCTCTCTCTCCCTCACTCTCTCTCTCCCTCGCTCTCTCCCTCTCTCTCTCTCCATCCTTCATTGCTCTCTCCCTCATTTTCTTAAACTGCAAAATTGCTACTCTGCGGTTGAGAGCCAGCTTCGATTATCTACGGCAAATTCCCTGATAAAGGGCAGTGTTTCTGGGCCTATTGAAGCACTTAAAGCTCCACTAAATGGCTTTAGCTGCAGGGTCTCCTCTTTGGAGACCCTGCACACTCTCTCTCTCTCACACACACACACGCGCACACACACACACACACACACACTCTCGCTGTCATTCCTATTGCCTAACATCATCTGGTAAAATACATGCTCTCTCACTAGCCTATCTCCCAGCAGAGTGTGTGTTTGTGTGTGCATGTTTGTGTGTGTGCTCATACAGATGTGCCTGTGTATACCAAGTGTTTGTGTGTTTGTATATGACTTTCTTTCATATATGTGTGTTTTATTCATGGCACTGTTGAGAATTGGCTGTCTGGTCGTCACAGGTCAGGTCACACACACACACACACACACACACACACACAAACACACTACATCATTCCTATTGCCTAACATCATCTGCTAAAATACACTCTCCCACTAGCCTTTCTGCCAGCAGAGTTTGTGTGTGTGTGTGTGTGTGTGTGTGCGTGCGCGCGCACATGTTTGTGTTTATACAGATGTGCCTGTGTTTACCAAGTGTTTAAGTGTATGCATATTGCATTTCATATACATGTGTGTTTTATTTGTGGAGCTGTTGAGAAAGAGCTGTCTGGTCAGTCTCTCACACACACAGACACGCACCACACACACACACACACACACACACACACACACACACACACACACACACACACACACACACACACACACACAGACAAACACATACTAACATTTAACATTGCTCTCGATCACCTGCCTGCAGAAAAACAGGCAGCGAGACACACACACACGAGATACACACACACACACACACACACACACACACAGATATACACAAATACATGTAAGCAGCGCACACACACAAATACACAAAGCCTTTGGTTTTCAATTGAGCGATGGAGTCATTTAGCAATACAATGACCCCAGTCCTCGTCTGCACAACAGACTGTTACCAACACCTAACACAACACAACAGAGACAACACAATGTCTGTCCAACACCTAACACAACACAACAGAGACAACACAATGTCTGTCCAACACCTAACACAACACAACAGAGACAACACAATGTCTGTCCAACACCTAACACAACACAACAGAGACAACATAATGTCTGTCCAACACCTAACACAACACAACAGAGACAACATAACGTCTGTCCAACACCTAACACAACACAACAGAGACAACATAACGTCTGTCCAACACCTAACACAACACAACAGAGACAACATAACGTCTGTCCAACACCTAACACAACACAACAGAGACAACACAATGTCTGTCCAACACCTAACACAACACAACAGAGACAACATAACGTCTGTCCAACACCTAACACAACACAACAGAGACAACATTACGTCTGTCCAACACCTAACACAACACAACAGAGACAACATAACGTCTGTCCAACACCTCACACAACACAACAGAGACAACATAACGTCTGTCCAACACCTAACACAACACAACAGAGACAACATAACGTCTGTCCAACACCTCACACAACAGAGAAAAAATAACGTCTGTCCAACACCTAACACAACACAACAGAGACAACATAACGTCTGTCCAACACCTCACACAACAGAGACAACATAACGTCTGTCCAACACCTAACACAACACAACAGAGACAACATAACATCTGTCCAACACCTCACACAACACAACAGAGACAACATAACGTTTGTCCAACACCTCACACAACACAACAGAGACAACACAACGTCTGGCCAACACCTCACACAACACAACACGAGACAACATAACGTCTGTCTAACACCTAACACAACACAACAGAGACAACATAACATCTGTCCAACACCTCACACAACACAACACGAGACAACACAACGTCTGGCCAACACCTCACACAACACAACACGAGACAACATAACGTCTGTCTAACACCTAACACAACACAACAGAGACAACATAACATCTGTCCAACACCTGACACAATACAACAGAGACAACATAACGTCTGTCCAACACCTAACACAACATAACAGGCAGATCTCAGTCATGGCCTCATCTTCCATGGTTGAGTCTAATTTGAAAACATTGGCATGTGTGTCTGGGTGGCGTGGCGGTCTATTTCGTTGCCGACCAACGCTGGTTCAAATCCCCGTGTTACCTCCGGCTTGGTTGGGCGTCCCTACAGACACAACTGGCCGTGTCTGCGGGTGGGAGGCCAGATGCGGGTATGTCTCCTGGTCGCTACACTAGCGCCTCCTCTGGTCAGCTGGGGCGCCTGTTTGGGGGGGGGGGGGGCTGGGGGGAATAGCGTGATCCTCCCACGCGCTATGTCTACCCGGCGAAACTCCTCACTGTCAGGTGAAAAGAGGCAGCTGGCGACTCCACATGTATGGGAGGAGGCATGTGGTAGTCTGCAGCCCTCCCCGGATCGGCAGGGGGGGTGGGGCAGTGACCGGGACGGCTCAGAAGAGTGGGGTAATTAGGGAGAAAAGGGGGGGGGGACATTGGCCTGTCTTTGATCTCTACAGCTTGTATCAGCTTCAGTATAACCTGTGGACTCGGGGCTGTGGACCTCATCACTCCTCACATGAGAGTGAAGAGGAGGGCGAGGAGCGTCACAGCAGCAGCTGTGTGTAGGGCCCTCAGTGAGGAGCCCAGCTCCGCAGCATCAGCACCATGGCGAGCAGCAGGGAAAACAGCACGTGACTACGACCGTGTTGGTGGTCGATGCCGCTGCTTTTAAAGCTTTTCAAGTACGTGCTGGACTCAGCTTTGTTTACCGAGACGAGTCCCAGTCTGGTCGAACCACGTCACGTGCATCGCTGTCCAGGTGTTCCCACAAAGCTCCACACTCCAGCCATGTGAACTCTCCTGCATTCTCTGATGCACCCCACCCCACATCTTTCCCTCTTTGTTCTCAACATACAGGCATTTCTCATTATAAATACTAACATGCACTAACAGAGCTTTCAAATGCAGAGGGGTGTGTGTGTGTGTGTGTGTGTGTGGTTGGTCAGTGTTTTAGTTGTGGAATGCCAGTGTAAATAGACTACAGTGTTCTCGATGCATGCTGCAGCAGCCCTATTAAACTCACACACATGCAGTCCAACCCTCATACTCCAATCCTTCAGCCCAGCTTCATCCCCAGCTTCAGCTTCAGCCCCAGCTTTAACCCCAGCTTCAGCCCCAGCTTTATCCCCAGCTTCAGCTTCAGCCCCAGCTTCAGCTTCAACCCCAGCTTCAGCCCAGCTTCATCCCCAGCTTCAGCTTTAACCCCCAGCTTCAGCCCGAGCTTCAGCTTCCACCCACCTTCAGCCTAGCTTCAGCTTCAGCCCCAGCTTTGGCCACAGGAGCGGGTGCCACATTATTTCATTTCATTTGAGTCAAAGTGAAGGTAGAAAAAATGCAATAAACTTCAAGTGCATTCACATCCTCAGTATTTCTTAAAAAACAAAACAATAACTTTGGGTGTAAGAAAGGTGCATCCTACTTTGCAGGTTGCGGACCCCCCCTCCCCCCCGTATAGACAGAGAATTAATCTTTCAACCAGTCTCAGTTAGTCAGATTGGGAGAGGATGAGCTAAAGTTGGATTAGGATCAGGATTTAGTTCATGGTTTGTCCTGTTAACATGAGCTACTTTCAACATTAATTTTGATGAGACACACCTTGCCGCCACAGTGAACCAGTGGTTAGCACCGTTGCCTCACAGCAAGAAGGTTCTGGGTTCGAACCCCAGGTCATCCCAGGTCCTTTGTGTGTGGAGTTTGCATGTTCACCCGTGTGTGCGTGGGTGAAGTGAATGAAAACTACAAATGAAACTACAACTGGGCTGCTGTGGTGGTATTTTGTTCTTTATGCAGAGCTGTTCAGTTGTAAAGCATGTGTTGCTGAACTGGGGTGGTTGTACTCATGTAATGTGGTCCGAGTGTGTAGCCATGTGATGTAGGACAATATAAGTACCGGATCACACACTCAATATTAGATGACTCATATTGGATTGGTGGCAGAAAAATCCCCACATCTGATGGGTACATCCCTAACAGCTATAGATGTAGTGTACAGTACACAGTATGTCAGACCAGAGGTGAGTCAGGAGGTAAACCTCCTCACATGGTTTCTACTCATTCAGCAGTGAACAGGTGTCACGCCCAATATTAGCAAAGCAAAAGAACAACAAAAGTGTAGACAGACATTCCTGCTGACCTCCCTCCTTCTGTCTGTCTGACTGTCTCTCTCTGTCTGTCTGTCTCTGTCTTTCTGTCTCACTGTCTGTCTGTCTGTCTCTGTCTCCCGCTTCTGTCTGTCTGTCTGTCTCTATCTTTCTGTCTCTCTGTCTGTCTGTCTGTCTTCCTGTCTATCCGACTACCCATCTGTCTGTCTCTTTATCTGTCTTTGTCTCTCCATCTGTCTGTCTGTCTGTCTGTCTGTCTGTCTGTCTGTCTGTAATTTTTCTGTCATGGCCATCCACTCTGTCATGCTTCCTCTACCCATTCTTTCTTATCTTTTGTCTTCCCTGTCTCCCTCACCCTCCCTGTCTCCCTCACCCTGCCTGTCTTCAGTCAGCTGTTGAAGCTAAGTGTGCAGAGTGTGAGTTGACTGCCGGCTGTGATATTAGGTCTTGTCAATATTCTGCCTTTGTGGAAGAAATGGATTGCAAAGTAGAAATGTCCTCACAGTCAAGTGTCTGCCTCTCCCTCCCGCTGCGGTTCTAAATCTGTCCAGCCTCATCTGACCTCTGCTTCCATATTGTGACGGTTCTGCTAGCGTCTGTTGCTGAGGCTTGTGGCCGTAATATGGACGGACCAGATGCAATGCACGCTGCAGGGCACGTAGTCCCTCTGCAGAGCTCAGGGTACCGAACACACCGAGTCCCAAGACTTGGGCTGTGTCTTTGAAGCTAAATGAGGAGCAAGCCAAGTGTGAAGATAGCTTAAGTCACCAAAATAAGGTATGCACCATCTGCTTGCATGATGTTGGTTTGAACCCCGCTCCGACACAAGAAAACCAGCGTTCTCTCTCTTACGATACTGGCCAGCAAAGCAGAACATGAAATATTAAAGGTATCCAGCGGAGTTGTCCTCGTCAACAACTCATTTCATCTTTCATTTATTAGTTTATTGGCAGGGACAATACAAATTAAAACCATTGTTGTAAATGTGCCAGAATTAGCCAGAAAGGCTAGTTTTCACCCGCCGTTCCTAGGGCAAGTAGATAAACACATACATTAAGATAAATCACTTTCAATAGAAATAAAAAATAAAAAATCACAGGCACACTTGGTTTTGTTTACATCAAAGTTTCTCACCAAAACACTTTTTGTGTGTCCTCTTGAGGTCTAACAAACAGGTTGAATGTATTTCTTAACTCATAAAACATTTGCAGGTACTTTGTTTTGAAATCTGCATTGCATATTTAGGCTTGCAGCCTTCTTCTTCTTCTTCTTCTTCTTCTTCTGCTTCTCATTATTATTATTTTATATATTATATTGATTTTTATTCTATATTATGTATTTGTATTATATTATGATTATTTTATTATTATTTATTTTTGTTATTATTATTATTATTATTATTATTATTATTATTTGTTTCCTGTTTTACATCCTGTAGAGCCGGGGCCAAACTATGGACCTGAGGCATTATAGGGCAGATGTCACTTGATTGACAGTACCCGTCGTAATATGGGGGCTGTTCCGAGTAGGGCGACCTTCTGGACTGCATGGATGTTGATGTTTCCTGGGATATGGTAGGTGAACTTTTCCATTTCCTTCTTCATGAGTCCTAGAGCTCCGATGACCACTGGTGTTGTTTCGGTCTTCATGCCCCACATCCTGTTGACTTCACTCTCCAGGTCTTTGTCCTTGGTCAGCTTCTCTGTGACTTTCACTGAGGTGTTTTTTTCGGATGGTGCTGCCATGTCGATGAGCATGCACCTCTTCTGCTTTCTGTCCTTGATGTCGGGCTTGTTGGCTTTTATCTCTCTGTCAGTGTGGATGCGCGTGTCCCAGAGGACGGTGACGTCATTGTTCTCAGCGACCGTTTTTGGCTGATGTTCTTACCACTTCTCAATCGTCTTGATCTTGTAACTCCTGCAGATCTTCCAGTACAGGTATGCTGCTGCCTTGTTCTGCCTGTACATGTACTCGGTCTTTGCCGGTTCCAGGCAGCCTGAGACAATGTGGTCGATGGTTTCTTCGTACATTCCACAGATTCTGCATTTGGGGTCTGTTCCATCTTTGATGATGCGATGGTGATAGGATCTGGTTGCCAGGCCCGGGTCTTGTGCAGCGATTATCAGGCCCTCCGTCTCTGCTCTCACCCCGGTGCTCCTCAGCCACTGGTGTGTCTTTTGTTGGTCCACGTCTGCGTCTTTCATTCTTTTTGGGTACTTCCTGTGCATTGCTTTGTCCTCCCAGGTTTTTCGCAGTTGCCGCTGGCCATGGTGTTTTGCCTTCTGCTTCACTTTTATTATTATTATTATTATTATTATTATTATTATATTAGTGGATATGGTTCATTACCACTTGCAGCTGCTTGAAGTGCATGAAACTGAAATAAGCATAACATGTTGTTCAGCTGTTCTCGTCCCTCTTGTTGGTATGAAATACCGTCTTGGACCGCAACTTTCTCCTCCGAGGCAGAACCTCACCAGTATTTACCAGATTTCTTTCTTTTGTTGTTTTGTTCCTGTTGTTTTTTCTTAATGTTTTTCTGTATTATCTTAGTCTCCGGTTTCTTTGCTTTCATTGCAGCTGCGTCGCTTCCCCTCATCTACATTTCTTTTCAATCAAACTTTATTATGAGTGTACCGTCAGTGACAAACAGACATAGAGACAGAATATACAGAATCAAACCAACCAATAATAACGTCTCAGGGGGGCAAACGCATTAAATAAAGACCCCGAGAAGCTTACAACTCGTATGTGTTAACAGCTTGTTTGTTGTCGCGTTGAGCTGAAATGGAAATGTGCTGCTGCAGATCCACAGAAGGCGCAGGGAAGCTCGGGCCCTTATTTGCAAGTTTGAATTCCGTTAAGGAGAAAGTCTTGCCAATGAGGCAAGACTGCGTTGCACTACATTATCCTGCTCAGTGACTCCAAGAGAAATGCCCCCTGGTCCACATGTTGTCTTCTTCTTCCTTGTTGCGTTTATGTCTGCAGAGATGTGTAATAAATCTCGTCTTTGCTTGTGGTGTGCGTCCTCCTGAGCACGCCAGAAGAACATGTGTTGTAAACAATGCAGGGCACCCGCTTGTTTATGTATCTTAAATGTAAATGTTTCAAACTCTTGCACTATCATTTGGGCTAGAGATGTTGAACAAAAAACAAAACGACAAAAATCAAAACGGAGACAAACAAAAAAAGAGAATAACATGCTTACAGTATACATATAGTAGGTTGATGTGTCTGTCTGTAGCGAATTCAGCAGGCAGCCGGGGCGCGAACCCGGGTCTTGCTTCAGCATAGCAGCTCCCTCACAGCTCTGGGCGCACGGGCGTCCGACGGCCTCGCGGTCTCGCCATCCCACTTCTGACACCAGTGTAGTGAATTGAGGGGGCAGCCGGGGCACGAACCCGGGTCTCCCGCACCACGGGCGACTGCGTTAACCAGTCGACTAATGGGTCCGACCCGTTAGCCAACCGGCTAGCGAGTCTAGTCATCCGTGGTCGTTACACTACCCCCCCGGATGTGTTTGGACTTGTATTTGCTTTGCAAACTACAATGAAACGATGCAGGATGCAGCCTCAGTGGGTCTTTGAATACCCACACACATCTTCACAAGACTGCGTCAGCGACACACACACACACACACACTTCTGTCCCAAACCCTGGCAAGTACAGCCACACACCAAGTGAGGCCAGCAGGCCTCGATGTGAGCCCCATGCTAAAGATGTGGTGTGTATAAATTTGCGTAAGTGTTTGGCTCAGGTCTGTGGCTGTGTGTGTGTGTGTGTGTGTGTGTGTGTGTGTGTGTGTGTGTGTGTGTGTGTGTGTGTGTGTGTGTGTATGTGTGTGTGTGTGTAATCGATGTGCTCACAGTAATACATCAGCCAGGGACAGACCTGCAGCATGTACACCCTCGTCTCCTGATGGGGCAAGTGGGCTTCAGCATGGCCCCTGAGAGACAGACACACACACACACACACACACACACACACACACACACACACACACACACACACACACACACACACACACACACACAAATTAATGGCTATATTTGCTGATACCTGAGGGGGAAATTAACAGTATGTCATGGTATCGCACAATAACCTTTCCCCTGTTGTGAGTATCTGAAGTGAGGACACTTCCTTGGATTTTATGACTGTGCCTCTTGAGTAGTAATTCACACAGGACGTTTACCATTCCTCCTTAACATAAACCTCCATCCCAGCTCTCCATAGACCCATTTAAGATACACTTTTATCCGTTGCTATGCAGAGGTCTTATAATGTCTCATATAATCCAAAGTCATCTCTCAATGACATAGAGCTGAGTGATATGGACAAAATCAAATATCACAGTATTGTCGACCTGACCGAAAACCTCAGTATCGATATTTGGACTATATTGTGGCGATGGGGCATGGTGGTGCAGTGGTTAGCACGGTCGCCTCACAGCAAGAATGTCCTGGGTTTGAGCCCCGGGGTAGTCCAACCTTGGGGGGGGTCGTCCCAGGTCGTCCTCTGTGTAGAGTTTGCATGTTCTCCCTGTGTCTGTGTGGGTTTCCTCCGGGTGCTCCGGTTTCCTTCCACAGTCCAAAGACGTGTAGGTCAGGTGAACAGGCCGTACTAAATTGTCCCTAGGTATGAATGTGTGTGTGTGTGTGTGTGTGTGTGTGTGTGTGTGTGTGTGTGTGTGTGTGTGTGTGTGTGTGTGTGTGTGTGTGTGTGTGTGTGTGTGTGTGTGTGTGTGTGCCCTGTGATGGCCTGTGATGGCCTGGCGGTCTGTCCAGGGTGTCTCCGCACCTGCCGCCCAGTGGCTGCTGGGACAGGCTCCAGCATCCCCGCGACCCCGAGAGCAGCATAAGCGGTTTGGATAATGGATGGATGGTTTGTAGAGATGACTGTTGGTGCTCTCACAAAATATTTACACCATGACATTTTTGATAAACACTCATTAGTAATGATGTCCAAACAGGAAGAGACACATATGTAACGTAACAGCTACAACAGTCCACGTTCAGAAGATTGCATTGCTGTACTGTAATGCAGCCTTTAAAACCAGGGAAAGACAACACTTATATTATGATATCACAATATCCAAAATCCCAGATGATACCTAGTCTTGTGTCAGGATATGGATATAATATGGATATATTGCTCAGCCCTGCTATGACGTCACCAACATAGAAATCCTTGTTATTGACTTCCTATGTGCTGTTGTCTGGGAGACTGGGAGGGGTGCGGGTGAGACAAACAGTGGTGGTGAGTGATGAATCAATAGTGTAACGAACATGCATGACTAGACTCGCTAGCCGGTTGGCTACCGGCTCGGACCCTTTAGTTGACTGGTTAGCGCAGTCGCCCGTGGTGCGGGCGACCCGGTTCGCATTCCGGGCTACCCCCCAAATTGGCTACAGTATATAATCAGAGCCATATGATAGATATGTACACGTGAAGATGAGCAGAGACACGGGCGTGTGCTGATACACACACACACACACACACACACACACACACACACACACACACACATTCTAGTACATTACATACACATTTGTGCAGACACCAGATGAAAGAGTGACAACAGTTAAGCGCACACGTGATCTACTCATATTTTCGTAATGTGTGTGTGGTGTTAGTGTGTGTGTGTGTTAGTTAGTGTAGATAGCGGGACCGAAAACTAAAGCATTTATCATCCTAATTCTTTTTGGAGGTGGTAGGTATTGTTCCAGAGTACCGGAAAAATCTCAAAATATTAAAATTATGCATAATTATGCAAAATATGCATGTTTCTAAAAATGGCTTAAAACCACTTTTCTCGGCATTTCAGATGATTCTGAGCATCTTTGATTCTTTCACGTATATACAAATTTTTTTGTGGGACTTAATAATGTTTTGGCATTATGCAAAATATATGCAGTTTTGCAAAAATGCACTTATGATCCTAATTTTTTTGGAGGTGGTAGGTATTGTTCCAGAGAGGACCAGAAAAATAGCAGAAAATTAAAATAATTATAATAATTATGCATAATTATGCAAAATATGCATTTTCTACAAATGGCTAAAAACCACTTTTCTCGGCATTTCAGATGATTCTGAGCATTCGGGGGGAGGGAGTTGGAGTGGGGGGGGGTTAGGGGCAGGGGGAAGGCGGTTAGCTGGCAGGATGAAGAGGAGGGAGATTTAGACGGGTGGATAACCAAACCGCTACATTGTAGCGGGGTTCTTCTAGTTATAATTATAATATGAAACATTGATGCGCACTCGTGCTCGTTTGGAGCAGATTCTATAGAGGATGGAGGATGGTGTGTGTCCGTCCCCGCGAGTGTCTTTCTCTCTGCCACGCATCTTAGTGTGTTTCTGTAGTTGTTCAAACACGGCAAACAATCTCATTCATTTGTGTGTCCATTAGCTGGAGCGTTACCCGTTTTCTATTTTACGCGGTTTAAACGGACCCCTCTAAATAGAAAGTGATTTTCACTACACACGCGTCGTCTCGTGTCTTCGTCCTCGTCCAGTCGAGCAGCTTCTGGCATTCTGGGCTCGGGCCGCTGCTGGCTGCCAGAGCCGCGTGGCCGGTGGGCTCAAGCGTGGCCGTCTGGGTTCCATTTATTTACAGAACTGGAGGAGAGAATGGCGAGAGCGAGAGAGAGGGATGGCGGAGATCGACGGGCAGCGGGAGGGAACACTGTGTGAATGTATGTATGTATGTATGTGTGCGTAGACACGCATGTGTTTGCTTGATAGTTGTGTATGTATGGTCACATGATGTCGGGCAGCGCCTTGTTATGCAGATTTGCTTGCGTGAGATGAGGCATGATGAAGTCAACAATGTTGTGTTGATTGTCAGTCTGACCTGGTACTGCATGTGTGTGCGTGTGCTTGGGAGTGCATCAACAAGTACCAGTGCACGTTGTGTTGTGCGTGTGTGCATGTGCGTGCATGCGCCCACCGTGTGTCATAAAGACAGTGGCTGTATTGTCCTGATGGGCCAGACAACAGTGCAGTCATCTGGGCCGCTGTCATGATGGCGGCGCTGCACATGAAAGGCGCCATTGAGCGGAGCTGAAGTGTCGGAGGGAACGCAAGAGAGGAAGGGAAGAGGAGAAAGGGCTGGAGAAGGTGGCCTGGAGAAAGAAGACCGAAAGTTGAGACGGAGGTTAGATAAATGATGTGCATGGAAAAGGAGGGGGAAAAAAGGGCGAGGTAGGAAGAAAGGAGGAAACGGCGAGAACAAGGGAGAAGGATCAGAGGAGCCGGCGAGGAGGAAGACGAGGGGCAGAGAACAGGAAGGCGATGGAAAAGGGGGGGGGGGGAACAAAGGAAAAGAAAGAAAGGAGATGGAGTGCCTCTGTAGTCGGAACGGTTAAAGTGCATGGCACATGGCACAGCTGTCGTTGGTTGCTGCACATCAGACCCCGTCTCTCCCACCTTCCCTGTCTGGCTCCACACTGTTGCTATGTAATTAAAAAAAATCTTAAAAAAGAAAAAAAAACAAGAAAGCAGGGCGGCATCCAGGTGGCATGGCGGTCTATTCCATTGTCTACCAACATTGGGATCACAGGCTCGAATCCCTGCGTTACCTCCGGCTTGGTTGGGCGTCCCTACAGGCACAATTGGCCGTGTCTGCGGGTGGGGAGCTGGATGTGGGTATGTGTCCTGGTCGCTGCACTAGTGCCTCCTCTGGTCGGCCGGGCGCCCGTTCGGGGGGGGGGATAGCGTGATCCTCCCACGCACTATGTCCCCCTGGTGAAACTCCTCACTGTCAGGTGAAAAGAAGCGGCTGGCGGTCATTGTGGCTCCACGTGTTTCTGGTAGTCTGCAGCCCTCCCCGGTTCGGCAGAGGGGGTGGAGTAGCGACCGGGACGGCTCAGAAGAGTAGGGTAATTGGCTGGGCGCAATTGGGAGAAAAAAGGGGGCGGGGCTAATAACTAGAAGAAAGGAGACAGCGCTGTACTGATGCACTAGTAAAGATACAGGAAGTGAGGCAACAAGAGTTTTACAGGATGTAAACTTTTTAATGGAGAGCTTCACTTTTTGTTGAACCCACACCACGTTGAAATGTCGGCGCCATTTACAATCCTGGAAACGTCGTTGGTTACTGCAGTATCGACGAACTTACCACTTTGTTGAATCTTCCCACTGGGTTTCTGCACAGTCCAGGCCCCTCAGAAGCCATGATGCATCACCTCCTTCTGGAAAACAGGAAGCTCTCGGTACAGTCGCATCCGTCTTCATTCGCCAGCGTTTTGAATAGGATCAATATCTGTTTGGATTTGGAACTGCGTCTTGCCGATGACTCGCCACATCCCGGCCTTCTGTAAATGTTCACACGCTTCCACAGGAAGTCCTGCGGCCCGGCGGCCCCGGTAGTGCTGGCCGAGTCTGGGCACGTGCAGAGTAAACAGACCTGCAGTATGACGGCTGTTGTCACCATGCGGCAAGGAACACACATCTGCTGAAGTGCAAAGTCGAGCCATCCCGCCTTAAAGGAAGCATGATGTGTAACTGTATGTTTAGCACAAACATGTGACGACATATCTGACTGTACTGTTTCCTGTTTTTGAAAAGCAGATTTATTATACGTAGTTGTTAACGGCTGTGTAGCCCTGTGTAACTGTGTTGAAGTGGAAGTTCAACGATGATGAGGGGTTTAAATATGAGCCGCCGCTGTTTTCTTATTCTTCCTCTCCTCTGAGTGCGTGCTGGGAGTGTGGTGAGTTTGGCTGAGAGTCTGACCTTTTCTCTGTTTTTCTTCTCCTATCTCCTACTGTGTGATTGTGTGATTGTTTTGCAGTCGTGGTTGTTCTTATTGTAGTTTGGTGTGTGTTCGGTGGTGGTTTTTGGTGGACGGCGAGCCGTGCGTCTTGCTGGGCCTGCATGGCATCCTTTGAGGCCCGGAGTGAGGATAGCACCGCGGCCCAGCACCACGGCGGAGCAGGTGCTGCTGGCGGTAGGAGAAGAGGTGGGGCAGGGGAACATCTCGTATGCTTCACGAATCGTATGCCTCACCTCACTTATTTCCCCGCTGGCGGTGTCTTCCACCCGGATCACCGTGTCCGGAGTCCCCCTTTCATCTCCAACGTGGCGCTGGTGTAAGAACTGAGGCACTTTGGGAGGTCTGTGAGTGGATTCCGGACGGTGAGTTTGGGCTGTAAGTACAGCAAACTGAAGCATGGTCAGTCTCTGCGGAGACAAGTGTTCACGTATTTGGACTGTCCGACTCAAACACTGGGGGAAGGGGGATCTCATATGGTATATGCTAGCTCCGGGAGGATGAAGTGTTCTGAGTGTGGAGATGTGGGTCACAGGCGGATTACTTGGCCCCACAGACGGCACGCAACAGACCGCTGCGGTCATTGTGGCTGACAATGGGGTGGGGAGCAGCCTTGGGCTGCGTCCGCCCTCCGCTGCTGCTCCTATAGCCGGCGGCTCCGTGGTCAGAGCCACCAGTGTGTGCAGCTCAATGACTAAGCATAATTTAGCGGGGGTGGAGGTCGAACCTGTGGTCAGGAGTGCAGAGCGAGGATGGCATGGGGAGGTCGGAGCGTTTTGCAGTACAGGAGGCTGAGATGCTGCAGGTCAGACTGGACAGTGAGGCAGAGGAGGAGGTCATGAGGCATGCAGGTTGCCATGACAATGTGACTGACATGGAGTGTGAATTCGAAGCTGAATCTGATGGTGTTTCTGTAGCGGACGGTGTTTCTCAGAATGTAAACTTGAATTCGCTAGAGGAGATTAATGGTTTTTTGGAAGACACATTTGGTAAATCAGCTGATGCCAGAGATTACTCCCTGATGTGGAGAAAGTTATTTGGTCAGTTGCTACAATTCAAAAAGTTTAGGGCTAAAACGGTAAAGAAAATGAAACTCAAATTAAAAGTAGCATGATCATACAACACTGGGTGCTTCACGTCTGCTGTCTTTGCTGTCTGGCTTCTTACTGGTCTGTCTCTCTTCTCATATGCAGGGTTTAAGGAAGCCTTCATTAAATATGAATGGGGGTAGAGATGCCCAGAAAAGAGCCATAATAACAAATGTAATCAAGTGGAAAAGACTTGATGTAGTTTTACTACAGTGATACCACAAATGAATCAGGTTGGAGCTTATGGTGGGCAGGGCAGCATGTCCTTAGCCATGGGACAAATTTTAGTGCTGGGGTGGCTATTTTATGTTCTTCTGCTTTATAGGCAAACATCACATCCAGCACAGAGATTGTGAAGGGCAGAGTCCTTATGGTGAAAAGCGTCTTTAGTTTTATTAATGTTTATGCACCAAACCAAGGCTCTGAGCGTGAAGGGCTTCTTAAAATATCGGAAGAAAAATTAAGTGGCATTGATCCAGGGGAGTGTATTGTATTGGGTGGAGACTGTAATTGTTGCATTGATTTTACTTAGATAGGACTGGAGAGGAGCCACACCTTCCGTCATCCTCGGTTTTGTTCCGTTTCTTAAAGAAAACTGGTTTGGTCGATGTCTTACTGCATGTTCTCTAATCCAGGTGAGGAAATCACGGGAAGTTGAATCAGTTCATCTGGACACAGCGTTTATTGACAGATACGTTCCAACACTCATGTAAGTGACCTCTTCAGTCTCAATTGACTGCAGGTGTCTCCACCCTTATAAACAACACAGTGGCATAACGACCCAAACCAACGAGCTAGAGTTACAACGGCATGTGTACTGTTCACAGAGGATTTGGGAATTGTTGCAATCACAGCATTGTAAGATGGCAACAGAGGTACTCTTAGCCCCCCCCCCTTCTCAGTTCAGGGATGGTCATTCCTTATTCACATAGGTGGAGTCTTTGACTCCCCGTTCAAACCAGCATTCCTCCCTATCAAGGATGTGCACATCCTCATCCTTGAAAGAGTGGCCACTGGCCTGTAGATGGTGTAGACTGTGGAGTCCTGGCTTGTAGATGGTGTAGACTGTGGAGGCCTGTAGATGGGTGTACACTGTGGAGTCCTGGCCTGTAGATGGTGTAGACTGTGGAGTCCTGGCCTGTAGATGGTGTACACTCTGGAGTCCTGGTCTGTAGATGGTGTAGACTGTGGAGTCCTGGCCTGTAGATGGTGTAGACTCTGGAGTCCTGGTCTGTAGATGGTGTAGACGCTGGAGTCCTGGTCTGTAGATGGTGTAGACTGTGGAGTCCTGGCCTGACGTGTTAGATCTCCTGTGTTGTGTCATCATCTTGGCCAGCGTCTGTTTGCTTTCCCTGATGGGCAAGTCACGGCAATCCTCCCGGCACTTAACAGCATACACTGTATTGCTCTGTTTGTGCCGGGGGATCCGGTCCTTGGGGTGGACCAATTTCAGGTCCAGTGTGTTTTTTTTTTACCCCCCCCTTTTTTTTTTTACCCCTCCCCAATTGCACCCATCCAATCACCCCACTCTTCTGAGCCATTCCGGTCACTGCAGATCCGGGGAGGGCTGCAGACTACCACATGCCTCCTCTGATACATGTGGAGTCGCCAGCCGCTTCTTTTCACCTGACGGTGAGGAACTTCGCCAGGGTGACGTCACGCATGAGAGGATCAAGCTATTCCCCCCATTCCCCCCCCCCAAAACAGGCACCCCGGCCGACCAGAGGAGGCACTAGTGCAGCGACCAGGACACATACCCACATCCGGCTTCCCACCCGCAGACACGAGCAATTGTGTCTGTAGAGATGCCCGGCCATGCCAGAGGTAACACAGGGATTCAAACCGGCGAGCCCCGTGTTGGTAGGTAATGGAATAGACCGCTACGCTACCCAGCCCTGTTTTGGGGTTTGAAAGCAACTGAGATGTGGTGTTTAGAAAATATGTGTCTCATCTGTTCCAAACTCCTGCCACATACGGAATCACCACTGGTTTATGCTTAGGCAGCTGTCCTTGTCCTTCTCCTCCCTTTGATGGGCTGGTGCACTGTATGGGTGTCTTCCTGTCTTTGACAAACACCCAGTTAGGATAACCACACTTAACCGGGCCACTGTGTCAGTGAAGACATTGTCAGCTCGGTGGCACAGTGTCCTGATGATGCCTAGTTGACGTTTCTCTCAATAAACGTTGCGTCCAGACGAACTGATTAAACTCTCTGTGGTTTGGATGATGTGTGGCGGATGAAATATCCTTCAGTTAGAGAGTACACTTGGGTCAAAATATCAGAAGGCAGAGTCAGTGCGGCTAGATGAGACAGGTTTTATGTATCTAGTTCTTTTACTGCTTGAGTTGTTAATTGTCACATCCACCCTGTCACTTTTACAGACCCTCTTTTACTTTTAATGGAGCTGATTTTATCTCCTGCTGGAAAACCAAAATCTTCTTGGCATTTATTTTAATGTTAAATTATTACATGATCTAAATTTTTGTGAAAATTTTGAATTCGTTATTGGAGATCTAGGAAAGACAAATCTCGTTCTTTTACTCAGTGGTGGGAGGTAGGAAAGGCCCAAATTAGGGTGTTTTTTCCACTAACACACATGCAATTCCACAGCTAACATTAAGAGAGCGGTACAGGGGTTAGAAGAAGAGATGAGGCCTGAAAGATGTCTCTGTCTCACAAACTGATCAGCAGAATAATGATCTCTTACACTGTAAAAGACAGCAGTTGAACTCCTTCCTGCAAGAGAAAGCTAAAGGAGCTTTAGTCCGAGCATGCTTCACCAGAGAACACAACATTCTTTAATTTAGAGAATTCAGTTGTTCGAAAAAAACAAATGGTGTATCTTTTTCTTTCCGATGGAAATGTGACCAGAGATTCAGCTGAGATGAGGAAACATGCAGTGGGCTTCTACAAAGACTTGTTAAGGGCAGACAGCTGTGATGTGGACTGTGCTGCACAGCTTCTGCAGGGCTTTCCTTAACTGAGTCCAGAGGATCAGGACACTTTAAGCTTGGCCGTAACTCTGGGTGAACTGACTGTTGCTTTGTCTTAGATGGCATCAGGCAAGGCTCCAGGAATAAACGGCTTACCATCATACCTTTTTACCTTTTAAGGTCCTGTCCCAAAACACTCCAGTGTTTTGGGACAGGACCTTCTGGACATTTTTAATGAATGTTTTAAAAAAAGGGACACTTTCAGGGTCCTGTAGGCATGCAGTTCCCTCTCTGCTATCTAAGAAGGGAAATTTAACCCTTAAAAAAAAACTGAAGACCAGTAGCTCTTTTATGCACATACTATACACATATTTCCGTAATTATATCAAAATGACTGAAAATATTTATTGAACTGTTGATTGGTGCAGGTCAATTTTACTGTGTTCCAGACAGGACTATGCTGTCTATTTTATTTTTAATGAGAGATGTGTTTAATATCTGTAAATTATATAATATAAATGTTGGTATTATATCTATTGACCAAGAGAAAGCTTTGACTGTGTAGACCATGCTTTTCTTTTCTCTACCTTGCAGGTTTTTGGTGTTCGGGCAGGTTTTTGGTGTACGGGAGGGGTTCATGTCCTGGGTAAAGCTGTTGTATCATGGTGCCTGTTGTGTAGTGAAGGTAGGGGGCGGGTTACGCATTCCTTTGCAAGTTAGGAGAGGGATTAGGTAGGGCGGCCCCTTCTCAGGCCAGCTTTACAGCATTGCAGTTGAGCCTCTTATGTGCAGGTTGAGGAGTAGGCTGAGGGGTCTCTCTGCCAGAGCTAGCTCAATGCCCTCCTGTTGTTGTATCAGCATACACTGATGATGTTGATGTTTCTATCCAGAGTGAGGAAGATGTCAAGGAAGTACAAGAAATCTTGGTCTTATTTGAAAAGGCATCTTAAGCCAGGGGGAACAGGGGGAAAAGTGAGGCTTGTTTGGTGGGTCAGTGGTGCTTGGGGAGCACTCCTGGTCTTCTTGGGAACCTTAGGTGGGGAATAAGCAGTATTAAACTCCTAGGAGTAAAAGAAGTGAGGACTTTCAGAGGCAGAACTAGGAGGGAGTTCTGGAGAAGGTGGAAGCCAAGTTGTCTAAATGGAAATGGGTACTACCTCAGCTGTCCTACAGGGGAAGAGCTCTGATAGTTCATAACCTGGTCACCTGATCTCTATGGCACAGACTCATTGTTTTAGTGCCACTGCCAAGCCTTGTGGAAGAGATGCAGAGGCTCCTGGTGAGTTTTTTTTTCTGATCTGGCCAGTACTGACTGAGGGCATCGGCCATGTATCTCCTTGTGGCAAAGGGAAGACAAAGACTTCTACACATTCTGTCTAGAACTGCAGCCTTCAGATTACAGATGGCACGGAGGCTGCTGTACGGCTGTGGTCACTGCTGGTTGGCTCCTGCTCGGCCTGCTTCTTCGGAAAGCTGGCCGGCTTGGGTTGGATAAACAGCTTTTTCTGCTGAGATCATCTGAAGGTGACCTGACTAGACGTACACTTTTTTTTTTACTAGTTGGTGGTTGACACCTGACAGGTGCTGAAAGTTATACGGACTCCTGACCCTAGAAGGGGAATGTGGCTTTTTGAGGAGCCACTGTTTTATAATGACTTCCTTACAAATACCGTATTTTCCTCCACTACAATAAGGAGTAAATTTGTTGAGTTTGGCATCACTAAACTCGGCCATCTTACAAAAACATCAATGGAAACATTTAGTGGCATCACTAACATAAGGTGCTCCAGAGTGCTGAGGAGGGTTATGGAGGAAGTCTGGCATGCCCTGTCTGGGCGATTGAGAGCGTTTGCCAAAAATCATGCTCAAGCTGACCAATGGAATGATGACAATGAGTACATTTTTCCCTTCCTGATCTCCAGCCCTGCTGTTGAGGAGTGGCAAGCGGGGAGCGGACTACTTCTTTCTCTGACACCAGTGCTGGGTAGTTTCAGCTCTTGTGGGAAGAAGCAGCTTTATCACAGCTGTGTGAAGGTGCTCAACCTTCACTCTCTGGCTGAAGTCAAGGAGTCGAGGTGGACAGAGGTTTTTGCTTTAGACTGTACCCCTAAAGGCAGGTGGAGGGTCCTGTATAAGTCTCCTGTTGAGAAACGGATGGCTGACCTCCAGTGATTATATATGGAGCAATAGCCGTGGACAGACACAGAGTTCACCTGGATCCAAGCTCTGGGGAAGAATGTCCTTTCTGTAAACAAAGGGAAACAGAGCATTTAGTGGTCTCTTGTCCTCGATAAATGGGCTTATTTAGAGTATTGCATGGATGGGTGGAATGTTTGGGAGAGAAATTATCTTTCCCCTTGTTTGTTTTTGGGCCCAAATACCCAGTAAGTAAAAGACTGCTTCTGGTTCTAGTCAGTTTTTTTTTGTTTGGAACTGCTAAACTAGCGATCTGGAAGACCAGGAAGAATCAGATGCTAGGTCAGGGCTGGGCTGACGTGGTGCAGAGTCTGAAGGGTTTGGTGGTTGCTCGTCTGAGGACAGAGTACGCTTTCTACACCCTCACCAGTAATCTGGTCTCTTTCAGGGCTCTGTGGGCATCAAACAGGTTTTATATTGACGGCAAGATGGTTCACTTGTTCTTAATTTTTAATTTATTATTTGTGTGTGTGTGTGTGTGTGTGTGTGTGTGTGTGTGTGTGTGTGTGTGTGTGTGTGTGTGTGTGTGTGTGTGTGTGTGAGGAGGGAAGTTTTTAGTGCAAATGATTTGACTGAACCACAGTATTGATGCCTAAGAATTTATCGTTTTTAGCTTACCAGTTTATATTGAAACGATGGGAATGGAAAATCTTTATAATGTGGTGTACATAAGTTATTTTAAAAGTTAGTCTCACTCTCATTCTCTCTCACTTTCTTTCTCACTTGCTTTCGTTCTCACTTTCTTTTTCTTTCACTTTGCTTTTCTATTTCTTTCTTTGAGTTGGTTTGAAATGAAATCCTCTCCTCCCTCGCTCCATCTCCTCTACTTAAGTACTGAGTTGGTGTGGAACCAGGTAGTTCTTACCCCTTTCTCTCGCTCTTTTCTCTCTGCTCTTTTTATCGATCTGGACCCAGTCTCTACCCTGTGTGTCCCTCTCTCCACCCCTTGCTCACGTGGAGTTGGTATGGAGAGCGGGGTGGCTGTATTTCTCCCCTCCGATGCCCTGTTGTAAATATAGTATAGGATTCTCCCTGCAGCACCTCTCGCAATTTATGGATGTTTACCTTCTATCAGCTATCAGTACACTATACCCAACCAGCTCACCCCAAGGGTTTGTGTGTGTGTGTGTGTGTGTGTGTGTGTGTGTGTGTGTGTGTGTGTGTGTGTGTGTGTGTGTGTGTGTGTGTGTGTGAACACGAGTTCGTGATTTTATCATCATTGCATGTGTTCTTGTGTGGGTGGTATGGTCCATGGGTTCATTTCAGTCTGTGGTTGTGTGTGCATGCTTGCGAGCCGTGTCTGCTGGAGCCTTTAATACTTCCAGACAATCGATGCACGGAGGAGCAGTGTTTGCCCCTACCTTGTTTTAAGAGATGCGCTCCACAGTCGGTGCAAACCAAGACTTGGGAAGTCAATAAAACGTAACCTATGGTGCCCTTATTAGGGTTTTTTTCCCCTTTTTTTTCTAGATTTAAGTATTGCAGCCCGTGTCCAGGTTTCCTGCTGAATATTTAGTGTGTTGCCCAACAAATGGAGGCATTTTGCAACATCTTCACAATAAAATTGTCATAAATCTATGGAAATGTGGCTTTTAGCTGGTAAATGTTTACCGTATGCCAAATTAATGTCCCCTCTGTCTTTCTCTCTCCCTCTCTAGGGCTGGTGGTGGAGGGCTGATAGAAACGGGATGATACTGTAGACGGAAGGATAAGTAAGAAAGGGGAAGAGGAAAGGAGCAGCGCGGCATCCTTCATTTTGTCCCCTGGAGATCTGCTCCCCTAAGAACACTGAAAGACCCCCCCCCCATAAAGAATTACACAGGCAAAACACACGCCCCCCCCCCCCCCACACACACACACGCACAGACTGCACCTCCCCCCTCATCGTCATGCCCTCCCACCCTAACCTGTCCATTATCATCCTCCCCTTCCTACTTCTCCTCTCCCTCTCCTCTGCATCCCCTCCTCCCCCCTCCTCTTCCTCTTCCTCCCCCTCCCCATTCCTCTCTTTCTCCCCACCCGAGGGAGGTCTCACACACTTGGTCATTCACAACAAAACCGGAGAGGTCTACCTGGGCGCCGTTAACTGGATTCATAAGCTGTCAAGTAACCTCACCATGCTCCGGTGCCATGTCACTGGTCCAGTCACCGACAATCCCCGCTGCTACCCACCGCCCGGCGTCCAGTCCTGCCCCCATGAGCTTGTGCAGACCTCTAACATCAATAAACTGCTTCTCCTGGACGCCGCACACAACCGTCTGATTGCCTGTGGGAGCACCTCCCAGGGAATATGTCAGTTCCTGCGCCTGGACGACCTGTTCAAGCTTGGCGAGCCCCACCACCGCAAAGAGCATTACCTGTCCAGCGTGGCGGAGGCCGGCACCATGTCGGGCGTGGTGATTGCGCCGGATATTTTTGGTGGGGGCGGGAAGCTATTTGTGGGCACGCCCATCGACGGGAAGTCCGAGTACTTCCCGACACTGTCGAGCCGCAAGCTGATGTCCAACGAGGAAAACGCCGACATGTTCAGCTTCGTCTACCAGGATGAGTTCGTCTCCTCGCAGCTCAAGATCCCCTCAGACACACTCTCCAAGTTCCCCGCCTTCGACATCTACTACATCTATGGCTTCAACAGCGAGCAGTTTGTGTATTACCTCACTTTACAGCTTGATACCCAGCTCACCTCGCCTGACGCAAGCAGTGAACAGTTCTTCACCTCCAAAATTGTCCGCTTATGCGTTGATGATCCTAAGTTTTACTCCTACGTTGAGTTCCCCATCGGATGCACAAAGGACGGAGTGGAGTACCGCTTGGTTCAGGATGCCTATTTGGCCCGGCCCGGCACCCGGTTGGCACGCTCACTGGGGATCCAGGACCACGAGGAGGTTCTGTTCATCGTCTTTGCCCAGGGCCAGAAGAACAGGGCCAAACCACCTAGGGAGTCGGCTCTGTGCCTGTTCACACTGAGGAAGATAAAGGAGAAGATTAAAGAGAGGATTCAGTCGTGCTATAGAGGAGAGGGGAAACTCTCCTTGCCTTGGCTGCTTAACAAGGAGCTGGCCTGCATCAACTCGGTAAGACTGGGCTTCTCTGTTAATGCAACCATACTTCCCACTAGTGTCCAAGAATTAAGTATAAAATGATGATGATGATGATGGTGGTGGGGTAGATGACTTTAACGTGTAAGGTGTAAGGCTGATGTGTCATTGGGTCAGTGATTTCCAGTTCCATGATGATAACTGTGATGGCTATACTGCAACTCTGTGTGTGTGTGTGTGTGTGTGTGTGTGTCTGGGAGAGAGGGTGTGTGTGAGCGAGCGGGCTTTTCCCCTAATTTACATCTGTGTAGCTAAAATAGACCAAGCCAAGTCACTTTTTACCAACACAGCCCTCTGTGGGACAACCGGTAGTTATTGAGGAGGTGGATATGTTGTCGTCATAATGACAATGGCTTGCAAAGCTCCGCAGGCACGTTGACCTAGTCCTCATTTGATTCGTATTGGATTTGCCTGTGACTTTTAGTGCTACATCACTTAAATGGAGACCTTTCTGGGATGCACCTGCTTATGTGTGCGTGCACAACATGGTTGTTGCATGTGTAGGATGGTGGTTGCAGCTTTTGTATGTACCATGAGAGCCCAAAGTACTTACATTTTTTTCTTGCATTTTTAGTTAAAATAATTAATGAATGCATAATGTTGTTGCAGTATATATTGTACTACTGCACCTATGTATGACGTGAAGTATCTACAGTATGTTGATGTGATTGATTTGTGCTGCAGCCTTATCCAATTTACAACAAGTTGCGCCCCCTTTTTGCTCAGTCCGTGCCTCACTAACCTCAAGACCTAAAAACCCATCTTTAACCTGTCTCCTCACCTTTATATCGTCCCGCTTTTCCTGTCTGAAGGGGACTGAGCAGGTGAAATCAGTGATAAATTACAGCGTATACTTGGATTTGTCGTCTCAGCATGTTTAACGGATGGAGCAGGTGCTGCAAGTGTTCTGTACAGTGGGTGGTGTCGTCACCCGAGAGTAGCCGGGCAGGTGGAAGCGTGTGATTGTGTGATTGTGTGATTGTGTGTTTGTGTGTGTGTGTGTGTGTGTGTGTGTGTGTGGAAACTGCCAAGAAAAACTAGTTTGCAGAATCTGCATGCACGAGAGAGAGAGAGAGAGAGAGAGAGAGAGAGCTCCTCTGTAGTTAAAATATGCAGTGGATGTTTTTGCAGGAATATGTGGAATCCTCAAAGGTGGAGAAAGATTCATAATTAAATGGAGGTCTTTTCGTTTTAATGTCAAAGCTTTTTAAAAGAAAGAAAAAAAAATCCCTTCCACCACTGATTTAAAAGCGGAGTAGTCTAGCCTCGATGGGAGGCGACTAGGGGGAGCGGAGCCCTGCGAGAGGAGGCCGCGGTTTGATTTACTCCCAGGCCAGCTGAGTCATATCTCTGGGCGCGCTTCTACTCATTGGAATATGAATGACCTGGAAAGTCCACAGGTGGTGGACTGCTTGTGTTTTCTCACAGACGAGCCAGACGGGGGGGGGGGGGGGTGTCCGAGAGACATATTTGAGAAGTGCCGAGGGAGGTGACTGTGCTGCGAATCCACACACACATGTCTGAGCGTGCGTGTGTGTGTGTGTGTTTTAGTGTGTGAGTGTTGTTTGCTCCTCGCTGCTATCCTGAGGGTATGTACTGTGAGTCCCCAGGGTTTGGTGGTAAACCAACATGGCACTCTGCTCAGTTTAACTCTGCTCCCAGCACCCCTGCCGCTACCCCCTCTCCATCCATTCACTTTCCTTTCCAGTTTTTCTTCCTCCTCTCTATGTGTGTACACAAGTATCTGTGCATGCATGCACACTTGTGTGTGTGTGCCCATGTAGATTTTCCTACTTCCGTCATCCACAGGGCTGTCACCTCTGCAGACACACACACACATACACACAGAGTGCCGTGTCTCGCTCATGAATAATTCACCTGGTCTCACCTTCTGTTATTCAGTCGGTGCTCCATAACAACCTGTCATAAATCTCTGGGCTGCCCTCCACCTCTCTGTCTCTCTAACAGTATCTGCCCCCCCGTCCCTCCCTCCCGCTCTCTCTCTCTCTCTGTCTATATACTATATGTATCTCTCTCTCTCTCTCTCTCTCTCTCTCTCTCTCTCTCTCTCTCTCTCTCTCTCTCTCTCTCTCTCTCTCTCTCTCTCTCTATATATATATATATATATATATCTCCCTCTCTCTCACTCTCTGTATATATATATATATATATATCCCTCTCTTGCTCGTGACTATCACTGTTATTGGCAGCAAATGACCTACCTGTCTTGTCTTCTCTTCCCTCTCCCCTTCCTTTTTTTGTTTTTTGTTTTTCATCCCTCCAACCTTCCCTTCCTCTCTCATGCCTCTGAGTCCCCTCCGCACTCTTTCCTATCGCTCGACCAGGCCAGTGTGCACATCCTGCAAGGTGGAGGGACTCGATTCATAAAGCCAGCTCTGGTTTGAACAGATGATGTAATGAAATGGGAAAGAGGACAGACGGAGGGAGAGAGAGTGAGAGCAAGAGAGAGAGAGAAAGTTGTTATAGTCATGCCAATAAAGCAAATTTGAGAGAGAGGGGGGGGGTGAGTGAAGAGACAGAAGAGGGTGGGGTGAGGGGCTGAAAGGGTAAGAAGGAGGAGAACGAGAGGCAGAAGTTAATAGGGGAGATTTATAGGGTAGGAGAGAGAGTTGAGAAGAGGGGTAGGTAGGTGGGTAGGGGGGCGAACCGCGGCAGTAGAAGAAGAATGGAGAGAGAGGGAGAGCATAGAGGAGTGGGACAGACAAAGAAAGACTATGAAGAGGGAGAGCAGTGAGAGGACGGAGGGAGGTGGAGCAGCAGGAATGAGTAATGGACAGCTGCATGTTTTGATACACTTAAAGTATTGAGACCAACTGGACTGACAAGCAGAGAGAGAGAGAGAGATGTGCTGACAAGCAAACCGGCTGACGTATGTACCTGTCTCATCCTGCCGCCCAGATACTCTCTCAGTTAATCTTCATCAATCTGGTTTTATCCTTCTCATCTCTACTCTGCTATGGCCGGTCTCTGTACTCCTGTCTCCGTCTGCCAGCTCTTCTCTCCGTCCTGTCTGTCGTATCCTTCATGTGCCGCATCCTTTCACCACCAAATTTTATTTAGCTCTTCATAATAACTGACCACCGGTGTTGTCCCCTGTGTGCAGAAAATGTTTCATGACCCATGGTATAATCCTATGCATTCAAAAGAGCAGGAACATGTAAAAAGGGAAAAAAGCGAGATCAGTAGTCAAAGTATTCTGTCCTATAATGAAATGAAAGAATGGCTAGTTAGACATTTTGGAGAGGCGTGGTTTCAGCAGGTAACTGGCATAAAAAAAAATCCATCCATCCATTATCCAAGCCACTTATCCCAACCGAGGTCATGGGATGCTGGAGCCTATCCCAGCAGTCATTGGATGGCAGGTGGGGAGACATCCCCGGACAGGCCGCCAGTCCATCACAGGGCCGACACATTCACACCTAGGGACAATTTAGTACGGCCAATTCGCTTGACCTACATGTCTTTGGACTGTGGGAGGAAACCGGAGCACCTGGAGAAAAACCACGCAGACATGGGGAGAACATGCAAACTCCACACAGAGGACGATCTGGGACGACCCCCCAAGGTTGGACAACTCCGGGGTTCGAACCCAGGACCTTCTTGCTTTGAGGCGACCATGCTAATCACTGCACCACCGTGCCGCTTGAAAGAAAATGGTGGAGGTGTCCAGGTAGCGTAGCAGTCTATTCCGTTGCCTACCAACAGGGGGATCCCAGTTCGAATCCCCGTGTTGCCTCTGGCTTGGTCGGACGTCCCTACAGACACAATTGGCTGTGTCTGCAGGTGGGAAGCCAGATGTGGGTATGTGTCCTGGTCACTGCACTAGCGCCTCCTCTGGTCAGTTGGGGCGCCTGTTCGGGGGGGAGGGGGAATGGGGGAATAGCTTGATCCTCCCACGCGCTACGTCCCCCTGGTGAAACTCCCCACTGTCAGGTGAAAAGAAGCGGCTGGCGACTCCACATGTATGGGAGGAGGCATGTGGTAGTCTGCAGCCCCCCCCCGGATCGGCAGAGGGGGTGGAGCAGCGACCGGGATGGCTCTCGGAAGAGTGGGGTAATTGGCCAAGTGCAATTGGAGAGAAAAAGTGGGAAAAACTCCAAAAAAAAAAGAAGGTATTTTTAAATATATCAAGCATGGGCAGCTTGTTTCTCTGTTGAAGTTGGCTACGTGTGTGTATGTCATCCAATTGCTAGAAGTTACAATGTTCATATAAAACGTTTGACATCTCTGTCACATGCTCACACTGGCTGTGCAAGCAGCAGGAAGCCTTGTAATCTCAGCTATTTATGCATCTGATTATGATAATGAGGGAACCGTTTACATGATTGTCCTTTATGGACATCTGCCATGCCGCTTGTGATCGATCAAGGTCGTGTCATTAGCCCATTGAGATGTTCCCGTGATGAATTTATCATCTGCCTCATACCAACATGTTTCACGGGCCCTGACAGCTAGCTAGCGCCGAGCTCGTGTCGTGTAACAACTGTCACTTCAGCTTTTTTTCAGAGTGACCACGGTAGACTCGTCAGATGTTATCTAAAAATAACGTCCAATGGGCCAGTCATGCTTGGCTGCAGCCAGTAATGGGAAAACGGAGGAGGACGTATGTGATATTCATATGACATTTTAATCTCTAATGGCCAGTTATGCAATGTCACCCAGTGAGATTTTCATGTTGCCGCATGAACACACAACTTTAGGACCTTCAAAGGACCTCACTCAGTCAAGGGCGAACTCATGGTTTATGTTGTCCATCTCTGTAGGGACGACGAACAAAGACAAAAATTATGAAAAGCAACAATTTCAGGGACAATATAGAACTGAACTAACTGTGTTCAGCCCCTTGCGAATCCTTTATCTCCTTCTGTGTTGAGCTGCTTGCAACCGCTATCGATAACTTGGTGATTTTGTTGGCCAGATTTAGCGACTTTTCGGGTGACTTAGTTCCTCAAATAGAAGAAATAAGTAGTCGTTTAGTGACAAAAGAAGTGAGACAGAAGCACATCACTTATGATGTCACACTGTTCACCTTCTCACCTGTGTTAGTGAGTCCCAGGCAACTGTTGTGAGTCTTGCTCCAGTCCCATAGACATCATTCAGTTCAATCTGACCTGAAGGACCGTTGTGCAGACTGCTGAGTGTCAGTTATAAAAAGTGTAATATAGCAACAAATAGACAAAAATAAAAACAAAATACCTGATTCAATGTATGTTATGATGTTTGGATATGTTATGTTAATATGTAAAGGTAATGGATGGATGGATGGAGTTAGTTTCAACACCAAGAGTGATGTCTGTCGTTTCTTTAAAGATGGAGGGTGTTTTCTTTTTTGTAAGTCATTTTGGTGTCACCTCTGGTTTTTGTCTCCATCCCTCCCATAAATGCCTGCTTGAACAAAGTTCTTGTAAATGCAGAAGAATGGACTTCTTTGTGTTGGTCTATTCTGTTGCCTACCAACACGGGGATCGCCGGTTCGAATCCTTGTGTTACCTCCGGGTTGGTTGGGCGTCCCTACAGACACAATTGGTCGCGTCTGCGGGTGAGAAGCCGGATGTGGGTATGTGTCCTCATTGCTGCACTAGCGCCTCCTCTGGTCAGTTGGGGCGCCTGTTTGGGGAGGGTGACTCAGGGGAATAGCTTGATCCTCCCACGTGCTACATCCCCCTGGTGAAATTCCTCACCATCAGGTGAAAAGAAGCGGCTGGGGACTCCACATGTATCGGAGGTTAACAAGGACGCATAGTGTCGCAGATGTGAAACACCACTGTTCCTGAGAGTTGAGAAGGTCCTCCATGTGTTGAGTAGAAGACCTCAAGACTCATTAGGACTCATTTAGCCCATTCAGATGCTCTTATGTGCACCAGATTGGTAGCAGGTAGGAAGCAAGACAGGCCAACGTATGTTTTGGTGAGTAGCTCATACTAGGTACTAAGGCCCAACACAAACTCTCTAGAGGTAATGTAGATATGATGAAATTGAGGTTTTAGATTCTCTGTATTTTAAAAATTCAGATCCCTATGTGACGTGCTAGTGTCAAGAAGATGCGGTAAATAGTCTTGAAGGGTATCGTGGCAAGTTTACAGTTGCATGACAACATAGTATTGTCTGCGTTTATAAGAAAAGAACAGTATGACAAGTGTACAATAGCTGCTTCTGGGGAAGGGCTATTTTTGTGCCTGGCTGTTTGAGCTTTCAATGACCAATATCCCTTCCCTGAAGGTAGAGGTTAGACTCTTTGGCTGAAGGTGAATAGGCTGACATGGTCTACTCCCAACATATGTGGCTTCCGGGAGTCATAGATAACCAGTTGAAGACAGGAGTCCTCTTGGATATTGTAATATCATGACACACAATTATGTTTAGATTAATGATAAATAAAATCTGTTCTCAAAAATTTCTCACAGAACGATATCGGAAATATTTGAGTAAATATTATTTTAAAACTAGTTCTGGTGCGATATACTTTCCATCCATCCATTATCCAAGCCGCTTATCCGAATTCGGGTCACGGGATGCTGGAGCCTAGCCCAGCAGTCATTGGGTGGCAGGTGGGGAGACACCCTGGACAGACCGCCAGGCCATCACAGGGCCCACGTTCACACCTAGGGACAACTTAGTACGGCCGATTCACCTGACCTACATGTCTTTGGACTGTGGGAGGAAACCGGAGCACCCGGAGGAAACCCACGAAGACACGGGGAGAACATGCAAACTCCACACAGAGGACGATCTGGGACGACCGCCAAGGTTGGACAACTCCGGGGTTCGAACCCAGGACCTTCTTGCTGTGAGGCGACCGTGGTAACCACTCTGCAGCCCTCAGTTGAAGCCACCATTCTGGTTTCCCCTGCGGCGAAGTTGCCGTTCTCATTTCCCTGCAGCTGAGGGCCGCCTCCGATATGCGCGACATACTTTATTTTACAAAAACAGTTTAATGTGATGACCCCCAGTTGGACTCTTAAACATGGTATTTTTGTAAACGTAAGAAGATGCCAGTGTAATATTTCCCATGATAATTGTGAAAACATTACCTGCGTTGCCCAGCAACGGTTTTCCGAGTCCTAGTCTCTGGGGGAAGTTCTGGCAGGGTGAGAAGTTTTGACGTGAGTCATATTTATCCCGCTGGGCGGATATCCCAACCTTCCTCCTCTCACCGTCAATTCCAACTGCTGTACCAGCCGGTCACCACATCCTCTCCGGCCCACACGGGCGGCGACTCTATCGTGGATCAGAGCGAATTGTAAAGGGAGAGGCTGGTGTGGTGGCTTGCTGTGGAGATAGCATATTAGTCTTCCCTGGTGACAAGACGCTCCAGCTCTGTAACCACACGGGCCAACACAGCCCGAGTAGGAGGAGGCAGAAACTCTGCTCCTCTGCAGACAGGCAGTGAGCAAGGGAGCTGTCATTGAAATGTTTGTTGTTTAAGAATTTCCTCACTTCCCCTTTTTTTCTTTTCTCTGACGATCCGCCTCTCTGGGAGTGTATTGTCGGCATACGTGCACATGCACACCTCTTTTCCTGCACCCCCCATCCCCCACCCCACCCTCCACGATAAAAGAAAAGGACAAAACAACTACAGTGCCAAAGAAAGAGGAAGATGGGCCAATAAGAAGAGCAGGACGTGTACTTTGTGGGTCTGTGGCTGCTTGTGTGTAGGTTTGCATCATCTACAGAAACACAATGAGGACATCACTGGGAAAACTGTCCGCAACGAGAGCAAGGCGAGGAAGAGGAGCAAGGCTTATTGCAGCTCTTATTTCTGCATCTCTCGCTCCCTCTCCTCTTACTCACTTTTTATCTCCCTTCTCTGGAGCCATGATTCCCCCCCTTCCTCCCCGGCCCCCCCTCCATTCTCACTCTGTCTCCGTCACAGACCATAATAGTATTTATTA
This sequence comes from Lampris incognitus, assembly GCF_029633865.1. NCBI lineage: Eukaryota > Metazoa > Chordata > Actinopteri > Lampriformes > Lampridae > Lampris > Lampris incognitus. The sequence continues at coordinate 45,278,567 of NC_079212.1, forward strand.
ATATTTATCAGTGTTGATAGACTGTAACTCTGGCCGGCAACTATCTCTGTGGCATTATGTGTTCATTTTCCAAGACTGCTGCTGGTTCTGTTTTGTTGGTGTGTGCCTGTGTGCGTGTGTGTGTGTGTGCGTGCGTGCGTGCCTGTGTGTGTGTGTGTGTGCGTGTCTGTGTGTGTGTGTGCGTGCGTGCCTGTGTGTGTGTGCGTGTCTGTGTGTGTGTGTGCGTGCGTGTCTGTGTGTGTGTGTGCGTGCGTGCCTGTGTGTGTGTGCGTGTGTGTGTGTGTGTGTACGCGCGCCCGCATATCTGTCCATGTCTTTTGTCTTTCTCCCAACTCTCACGGACTTGGGTCATTATATCTTGCCTCCTACCCCTCCTACATCTCTCTCTCTCTCTCTCTCTTTGTCTGTCCCAGTCCCTCAGTGGTGTATGCCAGGCAGCTGTCCATTGTCTCTCTGCCTCTCCATTGTATCTCCCCTTCAGGCTCATTACAGTCTGCTTGTGCCCCGCTGGAAGGATCACCGGCGCTGGAACACACACATGGCAGCATGGGTGGGAAAGATCTAGACTGTGTTGATGAATGGAGGTTGCCCTCTTGGTGAAAACACACACACCGTCTGATATTAAACAGTGGTTCTTGAGCCGAAATAGATCACGGGTCGTTTTAGTGGGATCAGCATTACACAAGGCTGAGCGATTTAATGAGCGTGGGTCATGAAAACAAGGATTTTATGTGAGCCTGAAGCTTTAAAACAGATTCACAAGCTCCTGCAAACATTGACTGTGTTTACATGCAGTCAATAATCTGATTAAGGTGAATAATCCAATTAAGGTCGTAGTTTGATTAGGGTGTCTACATGTTTGCAATGATGTCATCTTGTAATAAGCTGAGCTGACAAGACTTGCTGGATAATCGAATCATGGGCCAGAAGTTGGGCGGCATTGTGATGCGGTGGTTAGCGCGATCGCTTCAGCAGGAAGGGCCTGGGTTCGAACCACGAGGTTGTCCAACCTTGGGGGTCATCCCAGATCGTCCTCCGTGTGGAGTTTGCATGTTCTCCCCATGTCTGCGTGGGTTTCCTCCCACAGTCCAAAGACATGTAGGTGAGATGAATCTACTACTACTACTACTGTCAGCTGCTCCCGTTAGGGGTCACCACAGCGGATCATCCGTTTCCGTCAGATGAATCGGCCATACTAAATTGTCCCTAGGTGTGAAGGTGTCGGTCCTGTGATGGACTGGCGGCCTGTCCAGGGTGTCTCCCCCACCTGTCGCCCAATGACTGCTGGGATAGGGTCCAGCATCCCGTGACCCCAATTGGGATAAGCGGCTTGGATAGTGGATGGATGGAACGGAAGTTATGTTGTGTGCAGCCTCACTTCTGATGTGTTGGAGACTTTTTGGAAAATGTGTTTTTTTTGTTTGTCCAAAACTTTTGGATATGAAGCTCCTCCCGTCTCGCTCCAGAAATGTGGTTAATTACTGCCACTCAAAAACGGAGACAACACCAACCTCTACGTATTGAGGTGCCGGCTAATGGGATCGGGACCCAAAACATTAAGAAAAGAAAGCAGCACATTTATTTTATGTTGGAGAATATCCTGAACAAGTCGACTACCTGTGCAACATCACTTAATAAATACTTGCAGCAGGGTTATGAGTGTGCAAGTTCCTGTCGTTAATCTTTGTCTGCTGCTGCTCGTCACGTTGTCTTTTGTCCGTCGTTCCAGGTCAGATGTCAGCAGCGGGAATTGGTGCAGGCACAAAACCTAGTTTCCGAAAGAAGCTTATTAAGATTTAGCTGTAGCACAGTCAATCAAATGATGACGGAAATATAGCTCTTTTAATCAACTTCAGCCTTAAAGGTGCATTAGACAACATTTTTTGCTGCTCTAATTTATTATGAAGTAAATGTTGACTTCACAGTTTAGTGTCTCTAGAATAATGGCACCATCAGCGTTTACACTGGTTCCCTGTGAGCCTCACTTTCACTATGCAATTCTGTCTGCCACGGGATACGATCTCACGGGAAAAGGAGGGCGCGATTTACGGCACAAAGGAAGCAAGTCAACCATTGCGCAACCAAACTAGGAAGAGGATAGCGCCCCCCCCCCCAGTGGGGAAATAGACAAACGCATTTGTCTCAAATACTGTAGCGGTAACGTTCGTACTTTCCCTAGATCCATGGTCTGGCCCTTGAACACAGTTTTCAACTGTCTGGCACCACCTTTATCCAGGTAGATTGGTTCCAGGCACACACTTTGTCAGTGGCCTCACATGCATGGCCTGCACTTTGTCAGTGGAGGCCATGCATGTTACGCCTTGGGTCACAGCATCTTTCACCTTGGAAGGTAGCGCTGCTTTATGACCGCAGCACTTCCCTGTGTTGGCCATACAGTCACAGTTAACACCTACAGCCTTGCGGTCCTTTCTCTGCAGTGTTATTGCAACATGATGATAGTTGTTAATAGACTGTGAGTATTGGACAGGTGCTTTTAGAATGACGTGTTTATCATCTGGTAGTGTACTGTGCAATATTTGGCCAACCCATCCGGAGCTCAGGTAATTTTGACCCCTGTGAGTGACCTGCAGTTGTGCATTTTGTTACTCATCACATGCCAGGCTATGAAGTAATCTTGAATACCTATGAAACAGAACGAATTCGTATTTTTTAATTTTACTAATGTAACTGGTCTGTAGTGATTAAATAGAACTCTTGATTGGTTATGCCAGCTAGCTAGTACAGTAGTATATTACATAGCACTTCATCACTCGAAATGTGGTGGATGGTCAAGTTGTCCATTTTTTTTTCTCCATTCATTCATTCTCTATTGCTGGATATTGCTAACCAATGTCTAAATAATATTTAAAATAATGTTAAGATCGCCATCCATATAAGGTACCTTAATCAGTAACTAGGGCCTGCTGCCTAACGTCGTCAATCCAACTACCCAAGCTGCTGTCACTGACTCACTATGATTTGCTACTGCAGTAATGGCGGCGCCGCAAGATGGCGTAACACACAAATCGGTCGCCAGATTTCTCTATACTTCTCCATCAACACCGTCAAAGCAAACATCACGTTTGTAGTGCTCTTTCGTGACATTAAACCTTACTGCTGCTCGCTGATCATCCCCTCTCTTCTTAACCTAGCTTCCACTACTCTTCCCATATCTTTATGCTGTGGCTGATCAACTTCATACCTCTGTAGTTACTACAACTCTTCACGCCACCCTTAATTCACAAGAATCGGTACCAGTATACTTCTCCACTCCTCACACTTTCCAAGATGGCGTTAAACAATCTAGTTGAGAACTCCACTGCTGGGGTGTCCAGGTAGCATAGCAGTCTATTCTACCAACACGGGGATCGCCGGTTCAAATCCCCGTGTTACCTCTGGCTTGGTCAGACGTCCCTACAGACACAATTGATCATGTCTGCGGGTGGAAGCCAGATGTGTGTATGTGTCCTGGTCGCTGCACTGGTGCCTCCTCTGGTCGGTTGGGGCGCCTGTTCAGTGGGTAGGGGGAACTTGGGGGAATGGCGTGATGCTCCCATGCGCTACATCTCCCTGGCGAATTTCCTCACTGTCGGGTGAAAAGAAGCAGCTGGCGACTCCACATGTATCGGAGGAAGCGTGTGGTAGCCTGCAGCCCTCGCTGGATCAGCAGAGGGGGTGGAGCAGCGACCGGGACGGTTCGGAAGAGTGGGGTAATAGGCCAAAATTCAATTGTGGAGGAAAAAGGGAAAAATTGAAAAGGGAAAAAAAAAATTCCACTGCCATCTCTCCTAAACACTTCTATGCCTCCACAGGTATGTCATCTGGCCCAACCACCTTTCCAGTCTTCATCCTCTTCATAGCTGCCCTCACTTCCTCTTTGCTAATCCACCTCACTTCCTGATTCACAATCCCCACATCATCCAACCTTCCCTCTCTCTCATTTTCTTCATTCGTCAGCCCCTCAAAGTACTACTTCCACCTTCTCAGCACACTCTCCTCACTTGTCAGCACATTTCCATCTTTATCCTTCATCATCCTAACCTGCTGCACATCCTTCCCAGCTCAGTCCCTCTGTCTAGCCAATTGGTACAGGTCCTTTTCTGCTTCCTTAGTGTCCAACCTCTCATACAACTCACCGTACGCCTTTTCCTTTGCCTTCGCCACCTCTCTCTTCACTTAATGCCGCATCTCCTTGTACTCCTGTCCACTTTCTTCATCTCTCTGACTAGCCCACTTCTTCTTTGCCAACCTCTTCCTCTGTATACTTTGCTGTACTTCCTCGTTCCACCACTAAGTCTCCTTGTCTTCCGTCCTCTGGCCAGATGACACACCAATACCTTCCTAGCTGTCTCCCTCACTATTTCTGCAGTGGTTTTCCAGCCATCCGGCAACTCTTCACAGCCAATTATGAATTAACAAATAAAAATGGTGACAGATTGGGAAAAATTGCTAAATTTGTGGCACAATTCTAAAATTTACTGTCACAAAATCAATTATTGTGAATGGAAGTGTGTCTAAAAAAATTGGGAAATCCTGGTACTGACAAAGTAAATGAAAATCTGCATGGTTGTGGTCTAATTGGGTCTCAGAAAGAAACGACAGGGAATGCTCTGTATTTTACTGTCAAAAACAGATCCTTCAACTTCAAGTTTTGGTCACATACACATTAATATATTGTACAGTGCACAATGAAATGCATGATAACATGCTACAGTGACTGCAGGGAAATTCAAAGAATCTTAAGTGTAAAAAACGGAATGAGATTTAGGGAGGATACCACATAAATAAATGAAAAAATATATATATATAGGCTACCACATAAATAGATGTATGATGTACGACACTGGCCTGCCATGCAGCTCTGTGTTTTCTGACATTCTAATGATAAACAAGGAAAAGAAAATGAGTCATTGTGAAATATTGTCCGACACCCTGAAGTCATCATATGAATACTACAGCAGCATGATAAATAATTCAGTATATCATTATCTCTGTTCCCTCGTCAGTGTGTGTCTTTGCCATCAACAGCTTATTGGCAAGCAACTGCAAGTTATTGGAAAACTTTGAAGCACGAATGATGTACACGAGCAAACACTGAAATCGCAAAGGGTTGTTTCTGTGTCTCGTTGCTGGTAAGGAAACATCTGGGTCACTGCCATTATCAAGAAACTGGTGATGCTGGGGAAAATCACATCCAGCACCCGGACAATCAGCACTGCCCCCCCCCCCAGGGATGTGTGCTCTCCCCTCTACTCTTCTCACTCTACACAAATGACTGCACCTCAGGTGACCCGTCTGTTAAACTCCTGAAGTTTGCGGACGACACAACCATTATTGGCCTTATCCGGGATTGTGATGAGTCTACATATAGATGAGAGGTTGATCAGCTGGCCCTCTGCTGCAGCCGTAATAACCTGGAGCTGAACACGCTCGTAACTCCCCCCCCCTACCCCCCCATACTCAACAGCATGATGTCCATGGTGAAAATCTACGGATTTCTGGGTTCCACAATCTCCCAGCACCTAAGGTGGGCATCCAACATAGACACAATCATCAACAAGGCCCAGCAGAGGATGTACTTTCTCTGCCAGCTCCAGGAATTCAACCTGTCTCCGGAACTGTTGATTCAGTTCTACACTGCAATAATCCAGTCTTTCCTCTGCACATCCATCACTGTCTGGTTTGGATCGGCCACCAAATAGGACAGGGACAGACTACAACGGACAGTTAGGTCTGCAGAGAAAATCACGGGTGCCAACCTGACCTCCAGTCAGCACTTATACACTCCAGACTCAGGAAATGGACAGGCAACATCACTCCAGGCCCATCACACCCTGGTCACAACCTGTTCCAACTCCTCCCCTCTGGTAGGTGCCACAGAGCACTGTACCCCAAAACAACCAGATAAAAATAGTTTCTTTCCGTGGGCTGTCATTCAAATGAATGCTTAACACTGTCAAATAAATCCAACCATGTTGTGTATACTGTACTGTACATTGTACGTATACTGGTACTCTCTGTCATGTCCATCTACCTCAGCATGTAGTATGTAAGTAAGCTGCTGACATCTATTTCAGCATCTCTGATATATTATCTGCACCTTATCACCTCTTATTTCACCTGTATATAATCAATCCATATGTATATATCGGAAGACTGTTGTGTTGTAGTGTTGCTATTCTATGTTAAGTACACAGAGAGCCACGAAACCAGTCAAATTCCATGTTTGTGCAAACCAACGTGGCCGATAAACATGATTCTGATTCTGAAGAAACCGTCTTTGGTCGGCGAGAATTCAGATGCACCCCGTGCTCCTGCCACCATGCAGTTCTAAAACCAAGTTTGGAAATCCCAAATTGCTTTTGTTTAACTGGGGGATATCCGTATGAATACATACTGTATGTCTTTACACCAGGGGTCTCAAACCACCGGCCCGCGGGCCACGTCCGGCCAGTTTGTGCCGTCCACGCCGTGTTTTAGATTTATTAAGAGATCCGGACCACGTATCCGTTTTGCATAGTACCCTTGTGTTTTTTTTTTTGTGTGGTTAGAACTAAAGACAGAAACATGTAAGTGCTCAGTTAAGATTAGTTGTGGGGCTAGTAGTTGCAGATGACGTAGTCTTATATCCGTTTTCAAGCTCGCTCTCACTCTCGCTCACACACACGAGGCAGGCAACGCGAGTACATAAACCCAGTGGGCTAGCCCACTGTGAAATATCTCACGTGAGCTTGCTAAGGTAAACTGTTGTCACTGCTTGCAGATGTTTTGTAAAAATGTGACTTTCAAAGCCAGAAGAAAAGTTGAACAGGATCACCGACACTTCCAAGAGAAATGGACATGCGACTCCTTCTTCACTGAATTTAATGCACCTGCGATTTGTCTAATTTGCAAGGACGAAGTTGCCGTCCTGATGCATTTCAGTCTGAAGCGACATGGCACTACTAAACACGCAGAGGACTGTGACCGGTTCAGAGGCAAGGAGAGGCAGAAAGTCTGTCCTGTCAGCAGAACTTTTTTCACAGAGCCGAACAAGACCGTGATGCTAGCAGTCGAGGCTAGCTAGGTGGTATGCGAGGCCGTAGAGAAGGCTGGCAAGCCATTTACCAAGGGGCAGTTTCTGGGAGACTGCATGCTGCAGGTAGCGAATATCGTTTGCTAGGAGAAGGCGTCTTTATTTGGAAACATCAGTTTCAGCCCGAATACAATGGCAGAACAGACCAGGCAACATTTACAGACAGCTGTGCACTAAAGCAAATGATTGTACGCACTATTCGTTGGCACTTGATGAACGCACAGATGTGACAATGACAATGCTCAGCTTCCTATATATATATATATATACACTACCGTTCAAAAGTTTGGGATCACCCAAACAATTTTGTGTTTTCCATGAAAAGTCACACTTATTCACCACCATATGTTGTGAAATGAATAGAAAATAGAGTCAAGACATTGACAAGGTTAGAAATAATGATTTGTATTTGAAATAAGATTTTTTTTACATCAAACTTTGCTTTCGTCAAAGAATCCTCCATTTGCAGCAATTACAGCATTGCAGACCTTTGGCATTCTAGCTGTTAATTTGTTGAGGTAATCTGGAGAAATTGCACCCCACGCTTCCAGAAGCAGCTCCCACAAGTTGGATTGGTTGGATGGGCACTTCTTTGAGCAGATTGAGTTTCTGGAGCATCACATTTGTGGGGTCAATTAAACGCTCAAAATGGCCAGAAAAAGAGAACTTTCATCTGAAACTCGACAGTCTATTCTTGTTCTTAGAAATGAAGGCTATTCCATGCGAGAAATTGCTAAGAAATTGAAGATTTCCTACACCGGTGTGTACTACTCCCTTCAGAGGACAGCACAAACAGGCTCTAACCAGAGTAGAAAAAGAAGTGGGAGGCCGCGTTGCACAACTGAGCAAGAAGATAAGTACATTAGAGTCTCTAGTTTGAGAAACAGACGCCTCACAGGTCCCCAACTGGCATCTTCATTAAATAGTACCTGTTAGAGCCTGTTTGTGCTGTCCTCTGAAGGGAGTAGTACACACCGGTGTAGGAAATCTTCAATTTCTTAGCAATTTCTCGCATGGAATAGCCTTCATTTCTAAGAACAAGAATAGACTGTCGAGTTTCAGATGAAAGTTCTCTTTTTCTGGCCATTTTGAGCGTTTAATTGACCCCACAAATGTGATGCTCCAGAAACTCAATCTGCTCAAAGAAGTGCCCATCCAACCAATCCAACTTGTGGGAGCTGCTTCTGGAAGCGTGGGGTGCAATTTCTCCAGATTACCTCAACAAATTAACAGCTAGAATGCCAAAGGTCTGCAATGCTGTAATTGCTGCAAATGGAGGATTCTTTGACTAAAGCAAAGTTTGATGTAAAAAAAATCTTATTTCAAATACAAATCATTATTTCTAACCTTGTCAATGTCTTGACTCTATTTTCTATTCATTTCACAACATATGGTGGTGAATAAGTGTGACTTTTCATGGAAAACACAAAATTGTTTGGGTGATCCCAAACTTTTGAACGGTAGTGTATATATATATATATATATATATATATATTGATTTTTTACTTGGCCAATTACCCCACTCTTCCGAGCCATCCTGGTCGCTGCTCCACCCCCTCTGCCGATCCGGGGAGGGCTGCAGACTACCACATGCCTCCTCCCATACATGTGGAGTCGCCAGCCGCTTCTTTTCACCTGACAGTGAGGAGTTTCACCAGGGGGACGTAGCACGTGGGAGGATCACGCTATTCCCCCCAGTTCCCCCAACCTCCCTGAACAGGCGCCCCAACCGACCAGGGGAGGCGTTAGTGCAGCAACCAAGACACATACCCACACCCGGCTTCGCACCCGACCAAGCCGGAGGCAACACGGGGATTCGAACCGGCGATCCCCGTGTTGGTAGGCAACGGAACTGACCGCCACGCTACCCCAGCTCGCTATATTTTTAAGGGGTATCAGTGACCGTTTTGGGTTATCAGAAGAACTGCTAACTTTATGTCCAATGCAGGGAAAGACTACAGCCACGTATATATTTCAGGTGCTGTGCAATGCAATTGAGGGTGCTGGTCTTCACTGGCTGGAATCACCGCTGATGGTGCCCCGCCAATGATGGGAAGAAAAAATGGGCTATTAGCACTGATTCAAAGAAAGCAGGAGAAAGAGAGTGTAGATCCCACAATTGCTTTGCTCTGCGTCACTCACCAGCAGGCACTCTGCAGCAAATGCTTGAAATCTGACAGTGTTGTGACTGTTGTGGTGAAATGCATTAATTACATCCGATCAAGAGGTTTACAACACCAGCAGTTCTGTGTGTTTCTGGAGGAAATGGATGCAACATATGGAGATGTGTTGTACTTCACAGAAGTGCGCTGGTGGAGCAGGGGCAGTGTCCTGAAAAGGTTTTTTGAATTGAGAGGCGATCAGAGAATTCATGACAGAAGGCAGGCTACATATTCCTGAGCTTGATGATCCCAAATGGCTCATGGATTTAGCTTTCTTAGTTGATATCACACAGGCACTTAACACTCTTAATTTAAAATGACAGGGGCCAGACCAGCTTGTCACTGTCACATTTGATAGTGTGAAAACCTTCTCTGTGAAACTCGGCTTACGGAAAATGGCTCACAGAGAAAAGATTTGTCCACTTCCCAACATGCCAGTCAGTTACTGATGACGGTGCCAGAGTTAATGCTGATGAGTAGGTGACTGCCACTGACAGTCTGCAGCAGGAGTCTGAGCGTCGCTTTTCTGATTTTAAGACTCACAGCAGCACTTTCCACTTTTTGCAGACCGCCTGTCCTCTGATGTGGACCGTGCTCCAAGCACATTTCACATGCAGCTCATAGTGCAACACTGAGCTCAAGGCAGAGTTCAGAGAGGCACAAGGAAAGCAGGAGATGCTTGGACAGTTTCTCAGAATGCTTCCCAAAACATTCCCACAGTTGTCCAAACTGTTCAGGCAGGTCATGTGTGTTTTCGGCTGCACTTATCTGTGTGAGAAACTATTCTCAACTATGAACTTTAATAAATCAAAGCATAGGTCCAGACTGACCAATGAACATCTCCAGGCTGCCTTCAGGGTGTCCACTGCCCAGTCCCTGAAAGCAAATGTGCCTCACTGGTGTCAGCAGAAGAAGTGCCAGGTGTCTGGCAAGAAGTAGGCTAAATATGTAGGCCTGGGCCAGGCTAAACTATGTACATAGTTACCTATTCATGTGAAAACTCTGAAAAATTTGAAATAATGGAAAGCGATGTGACGGTTATACTATAGCCGAACAGTTTTGTCTTCTTCCCTATTGCACCGGCCCTCCTCCACAAGACCACTTGTTCAGTGGCCCCCAGTTATTTGAGTTTGGGACCCCTGGTTTAGACTCTCTTTGGCCAATTTTTTGTTTACTGACTTAATAATGATAATCGCAATAATAATAATAGGTTAGTAACTGTATCAAGCTCAGCCTTAGAATATGATACCACCACATTCCCTGCAGGGTGGCACAGTGGTTAGCGCAGTGGTCTCACAGCAACAAGGTCCTGGGTTCGAGCCCAGGGGTAGTCCAACCTTGGGGGTCGTCCCCGGTCGTCCCCAGTGTGGAGTTTGCATGTTCTCCCCGTGTTCTGTGTGGGTGTCAGTCCAAAGACATGCAGGTCAGGTGAATCGGCCGTACTAAATTTTCCCTTGGTATGAATGCGTGTGTGTGTGTGTGCGTGCGTGTATGTGCGTGTGTGTGTGTGTGTGTGTGTGTGTGTGTGTTGGCCCTGTGACGGCCTGGCAGCCTGTCCAGGGTGTCTCCCCGCCTGCCGCCCAATGACTGCTGGCGTAGGCTCCAGCATCCCCGCAACCCCGAGTAAGGATAAGTGGTTTGGATAATGGATGGATGAACATTCACCATATCAAATCTGTATCTGAGAGTTTCTCAGTCCAGTAGAGGGGGAGCATATTAAACTGGTGACTCCCACAGCCAGTTAACTGGGTCAAAAAGCTCTCATCTTCTGAGCACATGGAAAAGCATCTCTCCCTCTGTCGTCTAACTGGGAAGGCTTCACAGACTCCTATGACCCGTGCTGTCTAAAGAAGAGTGTACAGGTTTATTGATAGGCAGTTATACTCTGTGTGTGTGTGTGTGTGTGTGTGTGTGTGTGTGTGTCTGTGTGTCTGTGTGTCTGTGCACATTTTTGAAAATGCAACTACATGCATGTTTGCATGAATGCATGCATGTGCTTGTACAAACACAGATGTGCTCATGTTTGTTGGAAGTTCCTACATAGTGTGTCATCGTGCTCATGTTTGCATGCATATACGAGTGTGTGCATGTGGGTGCACATGCAGTGTGGCACCTCTGCTGTCAGGAAGGATTGGTCGCCTCAGCAGTCGCTCCCAGCTGTGTTTGTGTTCTTCGGTGGTGCTGTTGCTGCTCGGCGCGTGCTCCACGGCGTGCTCCGCCGTGGAGCTAAAAGGCATTGAGATCTACACGTGTATGCGGGGTAGCTGATTCACACACATGCATGCACACAGACACACATGTGTTCAGGATGATACAGTGAAGACAGGAAGTACAGAGAGGAAGAGCAGATGGACGGCTGAGAACGGTGACAACATTCAGAGAGGCCCGATAGACCGCTGCAGTCAGATCTACAGCAACTTCAGTTACACCTCTGAAGATGGTCATAGCAGAGCGGCACAAAGATGTTCTCAACTGTGTGTTATAATTTCAACATTACGACTTATGGAACTTTTTTATTATTTAAGTGTTAACGTTTTATCTGACTTTAGCAAATGTATTTCCAACCACAGTCCAAAGACATGCAGGTCAGGTGAATCGGCCGTACTATATTGTCCCTGTGTGTGTGTGTGTGTGTGTGTGTGTGTGTGTGTGTGTGTGTGTGTGTGTGTGTGTGTGTGTGTGTGTGTGTGTGTGCGTGCGTGCGTGCGTGCGTGCGTGCGTGCGTGCGTGCGTGCGTGCGTGCGTGCGTGCGTGCGTGCGCGCGCGCGCGTGTGTGTGTGAGCCCTGTGATGGCCTGGTTTCCTGTCCAGGGTGTCTCCTTGCCTGCCACCCAATGACTGCTGGGATAGGCTCCGGCATCCCCCGCGACCCTGAGAGCAGGATAAGCGGTTTGGATAATGGATGGATGGATAGATGGAAGAATTAACCCTGAAATCTGGTTGGAAACCTGGCATCTGGGTTGCGTAGTGGTCTATTCTGTCGCCTACCAACACGGGGATCGCCTGTTTGAATCCCCGTGTTACCTCCGGCTTGGTCGGGCATCCCTACAGACACAATTGGCCGTGTCCGCAGGTGGAAAGCTGGGTATGTGTTCTGGTCACTACACTAGCGCCTCCTCTGGTCGGTCTGGGCGCCTGTTCGGGGGGGGAAGGAGGAACTGGGGGGGAATAGCGTGATCCTCCCATGTGCTATGTCCCCCTGGTGAAACTCCTCAGTCAGGTGAAAAGAAGCAGCTGGAGACTCCACATGTATTGTAGGAGACATGGTATGGTAGTTTGCAGCCCTCCCTGGATTGGCAGGGGGGTGGGTGGGGGTGGAGCAGCGATCGGAATGGCTTAGAAGAGTGGGTTAATAGGCCAAGTACAATGGGGGGGGGGTTCAAAAAAAAATCTGGTTGGAATTATATACATGAGAATACTTAAACATTCATTACAGGCCTATTCTGCTAGGCAGAACTCAAAAAATGACAATATGCTAGATTATATTATATTCTTTTTTCAGATGGAGTGTGCAGAATAAGGTATAAAAAACAGGCATATGTGATCCCCCCCCCCTCGGGTGTATGGATGTCTTTTTCTGCATTTGCATGCACATATGCTACTCGTGCGCTTGTATGTTTGGACATTAGTGCCCAGGCTAATGCATGTATGCTGGATGCACAAAGTCCATAGTCGCGCTCCTCTGAGACTTTCTGCTCTCTCCATGTGTAACGGTTTTTCACCGAGACCCATATTTGGGGGAATCGCTACAGAGGTCTGTAATAATTGGATTATGGCTGTCAGGACAGGCTTTGGTCCAGATAACACAGATTATAGTCCGCAACATTCAGCTCAGCAACATGGTTTAGAAGCATCAGATGGCCTCAATTACATGGATAGAGTATGCTAGTTTGGCTCGCCAGCAGCTGAAACTGAGTCAATGTGTTGTGTTGTGTTGTGTTGTGTACATTTGCTGCATGCAGTTCAACGGCTATAGCTGTGTCGTCATGTGTAAATGGTATACACGTGCAGTGGCAATTGTTTATTTAAGGTGGTTTTGTGTGTAGATGGTCTACCTCTGCCTGCTTAGCGGCTAGGCATATTAAGATATCCTGTAACAGCAGAGCTACACTGCAGCGCTACACAGGGACCTGGCTCAGCTGATGGCTCAGGCTGCTCAGCGTCAAGCGAGTAGATGTCCCGATGTGGCACATTAACCTAAATGACCAAAACACACAGGTCTAAACCCTGGACTGCTGGAGCTGAGCCATCCCTTTCTCTTGCTCTCTCTCTCGCTCTCTCTTGCTCTCTCGCTCTCCGTCTCTTGCTCTCTCGCGCTCTTGCTCTCTCAATTCAATTCAATTCAATTCAATGGTGTCTGTGCATGTTCTCATTCATCCAGGTCATGGTTATCCAAAGGAGTTGAATCAAGTGGAACTGGACTTGGTATATATCCGTGAAGACGTGAGAGGCGGATATATACCAAGTCCAGTTGCACTTGATTCAACTCCTTTGGATAATTCAATAGTGCTTTATTGGCAAGACATACGTTTGTGTACATATTGCCAAAGCATGTAAAACAACAACAACACAATACAACAATGATTATAATAATACCAGCAACAACAACAACGATTATTATGTCGAACAAGAGTCTCTCTTGCTCTCTCTTGCTCTCTCTCTCTCTTGCTCGCTCTCTCTCTTTTGCTCTATTGCTCTCTCTCGCACTCTCTTGCTCTCTCTCTCTTGCTCGCTCTCTCTCTTTTGCTCTATTGCTCTCTCGCATTCTCTCTTGCTCTCTCTCTGTATCTCTCTGTATCTCTCGCTTTCTCTCCCTCTCACTCTTGCTCTCACTCTCTCTGTCTCTCTCCCTCTCTCTCTCTTGCTCTCTCTCTCCCTCGCTCTCTGTCTCTTGCTCTCTCTCCCTCGCTCTCTGTCTTGCTCTCTCTCTGCCCCCCCCCCGTGTGTCTCTTAAGGGATCATTCCACTATGTACGTTTTGTTTTCCTACACAGCTTTGTGTGGTTCTACCCCCAAAATGTTCCCAATAGAAAAGAGCTTCCTGAATGAAGAGACTCACAGAAAGAAAAAAAAAAGTTAGACTTTGCGCTACCTTGCTTTTCATCTCCGTCTCACTGGAGGAAATCCAGAAACGCTGCAGAGTGTTTAAGTAGCAGGCTGTGCGTTTAATATTCACCTCCTAATTTTAGTTATTTAATTGTACCAATTATTCAAAATGGTTCCAAGGTGTGTGAACCACCTACGTATAAACTGCTGCGTCAAACATCTGCAGGTTTTGTGTATTAACAGCGATGCCAAAAAGGTAGGAGTGATGAAGTGAGAGAGGAAAACAGAAGACCTAGTATGGAGAACTTTTACGATGAGATATAATCAGCTAGAACGACCAAGGCGGTCATTTTGACCGTTTTGGGTTTTCAGTTTAATAACTTTGTGGAAAAAAACTTACAGACCTGCTGCTCCCCGAATGCTCCTAAAATTGCATATGTTTGCATTAAATGAGTTTTAGACCAATTGCACAAAAAAGTTATTATACGATCTACCTAAAACGACCATGAGCGGTCAAAATGACGGCTCGTAATTTGCGCATGATCGTGCACGCCATGTGACTATCTATGACGCGTGTTGGTCGCGTCATTTCCTTCGTGAAACACACTAGCGCCCTCCAGTGCAGAGCAATAGTCTAAACTTGATTTGTGATTATGTCCAACATGTCAGGTTACAGACGCACCATGACTACCGCCGAGGCGTTGCAGTGTTTACAGGCGTTGGACAGCGGCCATTTTAAATTGTTTGAAAAATAGTATTAAAGCTGTTCACATGTTAATTTTGGTGTCAGTTAGTTTCTTAACAGACATGCTAACATATGTAATGCATTAATATCTCAACTGGGTATTTAACTTGACAGAATATAGAGTTTAAAAACCGCGGCGGTCATTTTGACCGCCCACGGTTACTCTAGTTCCGGTCGTTGTTTGGGACTGTTTCAGTATTTATTTTCAGTTTTTTTTTTTACATTTCAAGTTTTATAGGCCTTGTTACGTTTGTCAGATTAGCAATATGTGTTTTCCGTTTTGTCAGGTAATATTTTCCCTTTTTCAATTTTGTTATTCAAGTTCGACCATGTCTCTCTGAAGGTTAAGAATAATATTATAGTTGTTAAAATGTTAATTTTGTTGTCAGCCGCTTCCTAACAGACATACTAACATATGCAATGTGGCGCCTGTGTAGCGTGGCGGTCTATTCTGTTGCTTACCAACACGTGGATCGCCGGTTCGAATCCCCGTGTTACTTCCGGGTTGGTCGGGCGTCCGTACAGACACAGTTGGCCGTGTCTGCGGGTGGGAAGTCGGATGTGGGTATGTGTCCTGGTCGCGGCACTCTGATTGGCCGGGTCGCCTGTTCTGGGGGGGAGGGGGAACTGGGGGGAATAGCGTGATCCTCCCACGCGCTACGTCCCCCTGGTGAAACTCCTCACTGTCAGGTGAAAAGAAGCGGCTGATGGTAGTCTGCAGCCCTCCCCGGATCAGCAGAGGGGGTGGAGCGGCGAGCGGGGCGGCTCGGCTCGGAAGAGTGAGGTAATTGGCCGGATGCAGTTGGGGAGAAAAAGGGGGAAAAATGCAATGTATTTATACCTCAATTGGGTATTTATTTTGACAGAATATAGAGTTTAAAAATCGGCGGTCATTTTGACCGCCCATGGTCGTTTTAGGTAGGAGTGGAATCCCGGTCGTTCTCGTTTAAATACAACCAGAATCCTGTGTGTATTTGGAAAAAGAGAGTAAAGAGTTGTTGGAAAGGATAAGGAGAGGCTTATACATAGTTGCTGAAAAACAATGCAGAGGAGAAAAGTGGGATTAGAAAGCGGGGGAGACAGGGGGGGCAGAATTACAGAAAATGAGGGGCGGTGTGATTATTAACTAGCTTTCCTGTGTTTGGGTGCTTGCAAGTGCATGCTCAGTTTGAGTTTAGCACGGGTTTCCTCCAGTAACGCTGCTGCACACACTGAACTGAGCAGAACCGGAGCGAGTATTGTGTAGATTTACCACAAACCCTGGGGACTCAAAACACACACACACACACACACACACACACACACACGCACACCCTAGGGTTAGAGAAAGAAGCAACGCTAACAGCAAACTCGCACTTTATTCTCTTGCAGAAATGCTTGCACAAATTCCTTTCATACACTCATAGTCAGACAGACATACACTGCAGAGCTATACACACATGCGTATTATGCAACAACACCATAGAAGAAGAAAAAAATCTCCAGATGTACACATTTCAGTTACAGGACAGGTAAACAATGTTTGCAATAGGTCTCTGTCTTACTTTTCTCATCCACTTAATCGACACCCACACACACACACACCCACACACACAATTGAGCACGCACACACACACACACAGGTGTGTGCGTGCTCACCTCACACTTGAGGGTTGTGGGGCAGTGAGAGTACCACTTCAGATCTGGGTCACTGTTCCTCTGTGTTTTTGACCTAAATTGTGTCGCGGTTCCTCTACATTAGCACATCTGTTTTCCATCACACGGCAGGAGGGAGGAATGGGGAGGAGGAGGAGGAGGAGGGGGGTGAAAGACAGAAAGAGAGAAGGAAAGAGACCAAATCAACTAGGGAATAAGGAAACAAGCTAACAACAGAGTATAAGCCAAAGGGCCAGGGTAATGCGCGGGGGGGGGGGGTCCATCTGGGAGATAAATGTGTGCTTGTAGGCGTTGCAGCCCTTCCTCCACCTCATCTTCCTCTGACCTCCCGTGTCATGGCTCGCGCCGCACTTCTGAAACCTGCACAGATTGCTCTCTCTCCCTCTCTCACCGGTTCTCTTTTTCATCCCACAATCCAAAATATCTGCTCGTAGCAATGTTTTCTCTGTCCTTCTCACCCCCCACCCCTTTCTCTCGCTCTCTTTCCATCACACTCGTTCGCTGTGTAACCTCTGCCTTTTTGTTCCACCAGAGATGTGTGCTGCCAGGCTCTCCTTCCAACCCAAATGCTCCTCGTTTCACTGCAGCCAAAACAACAGATGCTGACATGTCTAATGGCTTTGCCTCCACACATATGTTACGCTAACAAAATGTCATCCGTGCAAAAAAAACAAAACCCGCTAACGTATTACGCTACGGTGGTGAGGCGTCACTTCTGGCTTTTGGAATAAATGCAACGTGCAGGGAGGTGTTCTGATGAGCCACTGATGCATGTAAGCCAATGACTTTTTTTTTCTGTTTGGATCCCCTCTCCCCCCTTGTTCTTCCCAATTGTATCTACCCAATTACCCCACTCTTCCGAGCTGTCCCGGTCACTGCTCCACCCCCTCTGCCGATTCAGGGAGGGCTGCAGACTACCACATGCCTCCTCCGATACATTTGGTGTCACCAGCCGCTTCTTTTCACCTGACAGTGAGGAGTTTCGCCAGGGGGACGTAGCGTTGCGGAGGATCATGCGCCTCCCCCCCAGTTCCCCCTCCCCCCGAACATGCGCCCCCAATCAACCAGAGGAGGGGCTAGTGCAGCGACCGGGACACATACCCAAATCCGGCTTCCCACCCGCAGACACGGCCAGCTGTGTCTGTAGGGACGCCCCGACCAAGCCGGAGGTAACACGGGGATTCGAACTGGCGATCCCCGTGTTGGTAGGCAACGGAATAGACCACCGTGCTACCCGGCTGCCCCTGCGCTATTTGTACACTCAGACATTAGCATGAAGAAGTGAAACGGATATGTAAGCGCCACGATCTGAAGTAATCCTGTACGTCGTCGTGAGTGATCACACTGTGTGTGCGCCGTAGAAATGATAATCACAAAATAACTCTGGTAAAACAAGGCTTTTAGTGAAGAGATTTGAATGATGATTTGCTCATCCTCCCAAAGTTGGGGAAATTGCCACTAACTAGCTGTAGGGATGGATATCATCAGGATTTTATCTTTATCTTGTCCTGATCTTTATCGGTCCGGTTCCTACTCCCACTGGTTCTGTTTTATTACTAAAGACATGCTGGTTTTTTTTACTATTATTTAATACTTTCAGAACAGGCTTATATTTTAGATATAACTAAATATTGTTTCTAGAGCAGCAACAGCGACATTTACAACAGCTACTACTACTAACCACTACTACTACTACTACTACCACCACTACCACTACTACTACCACTACTACTACTGTTACTACTACTACTACTACGACTACTACCACTACTACTACTGTTACTACTGCTACTACTACTAATACTACTACTACCACCACTACCACTACTACCACCACCACTACTACTGCTACTACTACTACTACTACTACTTTCGGCTGCTCCCGTTAGGGGGCGCCACAGCGGATCATACGTTTCCATCTCTTCCTGTCCTCTGCATCTTCTTCTGTCACACAAGCCAACTGCATGTCCTCCCTCACCACATCCATAAACCTCCTCTTTGGCCTTCCTCTTCTCCTCTTCCCTGGCAGCTCCATATTCAGCATCCTTCTCCCAATATACCCAGCATCTCTCCTCCACACATGTCCAAACCATCTCAATCTTGCCTCTCTTGCTTTGTCTCCAAACTGTCCAACCTGAGCTGTCCCTCTCATATAATCGTTCCTAATCCTGTCCTACATCACTCCCAAGGAAATTTTATCATCTTCAACTCTGCCACCTCCAGCTCCTCCTGCTGTCTTTTCATCAGTGCCACTGTCTCCAAATCATACAACATAGCTGGTCTCACTACCATCTTGTAAACCTTCCCTTTAACTCTTGCTGGTACCCTTCTGTCACAAATCACTCCTGGCACTCTTCTCCACCTACTCCACCCTGCCTGCACTCTCTTCTTCACCTCTCTTCTGCACTCCCCATTACTTTGGACAATTGACCCCAAGTATTTTAACGTATACACCTTCGTCACCTCTACTCCTTGCATCCTCACCATTCCACTGTCCTCCCTCTCATTCACTCATAGGTATTCC
>NC_079212.1:45300272-45314997 GCF_029633865.1 Lampris incognitus
TCCCCCTGGCGAAACTCCTCACTGTCAGGTGAAAAGAAGCGGCTGGTGACTCCACATGTATGGGAGGATGCACGTGGTAGTCTGCAGCCCTCCCCGGATCGACGGGGCAGCAGCTATCAGGACGGCTCGGAAGAGTGGAGTAATTGGACGGGTACAATTGGGGAGAGAAGGAGGGGGGGCAGTGGAGATAGAGAAACTGAACAGATGGGATGTTGACAAATAGAGAGCAAAAGCTAGGGGAGAGGTGGAAGGCAATGAAGGGAAATAGACAAAACGAGGTAAGGTGGGGTTTATCAGAGGGTGGTGCTCAGGCTGTGGAGGGATGAGTGCGGAGACTGACAGTTGTCCTGTGGGGATGAGGGACTGGACTGCCCCTCCACTGAAGTCCTACAGGTCGCAATGCTCCACGAGGTTTGGCCTGCATAGTATTCTGGTATACTCGTTCATTCACATGTTTCATGTTTTCAACCCAACATGTGGGAGAAGGGGGGAGGGCAGCCGTGGGGGAGGGTAATTTGAGAGAAAGAGGAGGAAAGAGAGAGAGAAACAGGAGAAAAACAAATAAACAGAGGGAAATCAAGCGAGGTATAGAATTGCTGGGAAAATCAGGAGAGAAAGGGCAGGGGAAAAAAGGAATTAAAAAGAAGGCCTCAAGTAAAATGGAAGAAGCTGGAGGAGACTTTTTTCTGACTTTTTAGAAAAGCAACTTTAATACAATGTTACAAATTCACAGCAGCTTTGAAACAAAGAAACAATAGAACCAGAATGTTAAAAAGAGTTATAGAAATAACATTATCTAGAAACATCACTAAACGTTAATTCATCGTCCATCTCTGCACAAATGACATCATTATAACGCCACTGATGTACAAACACAACCGTGCTATTCATTAGTTTATAAAATTTAAAATCAATCAAAACTCTAGCTTTTACAAGAGATGTGAACACGGCGAATATTTCTGCCCGGTTTCCCTTCTACCGTGTTCTTTCTGCTGATATATATTGACAGTTTGTCTTCGGCAGCAAGGAAGTTTAAAAGTTGCCATTTTTTTTGCATTAATTTTCTTGTATCCTGCTCTGAAAGTAAAAACAATTTTACATGACACGTCATTAAAGGGAGTAAACAAACAATCTAAAACACCACCAAGTTTCCTAAGTCTTCTGCAGTCTAAAAAACAATGGGAAGAATGCGTGGATGAGGCACCGAGAAAAATGGACAAGAAAGAAATCGAGAACAATGACATTAAGTCCCACTGAGAAAGTGACAAAATGACACAGAAATATAGAGAGAGAGACTTTTTGACTTTTAAAGTAACTTTCATTTGCACCACATTGTAAAGATTTTCCATTCCCATCATTTCACTATAAACTGGTAAGCTGAGACAATAAATTCTCAGGCGTCATTACTGTGGCTCTGTCAAATCATTTCCTCAACAAACGTCTCTCTCTCTCTCTCTCTCTCTCTCTCTCTCTCTCTCTCTCTCTCTCTCTCTCTCTCTCTCTCTCTCTCTCTCTCTCTCTCTCTCTCTCTCTCTCTCTCTCTCTCTCTCTCTCTCTCTCTCTCTCTCTCTCTCTCTCTCTCTCTCTCTCACACACACACACACACACACACACCAACATCATAATAAATTAGAAATTAGGAACCACTGAACCAGCTTCCCTCAGTGAACATAAAACCTGTATGATCCCCACAGAGCCCTGAAAGAGTCCAGATTACTGGTCAGGGTGTAGAAAGCGTGCTCTATCCTCAGACGAGCCGCCACCAAACACTTCAGACTCTGCACCACATCAGTCCAGCCATGACCTAACATTTGATTCTTCCTGGTCTTCCAGATTGCTAGCTTAGCATTTCCAAACAAAAAAAAATTGACTAGAACCAGAACCAGTCTTTTACTTATTGTGTGTTTAGGCCCAAACACAAACAACGGGAAAGGAAAGAGAATTTCTCTCCCAAAGCTTCCACTCATTCCTGCATTACTTTAACTAAACTCACTAATTGAGGACAAAAGACCACTAAGTGCTCTGTTTCCCTTTTTGCTCAGAAAGGACATTCCTCCCCAGTGCTTGGATCCAGGTGAACTCTGTGTCTGTCCACGGCTGTTGCTCCATATATAATCCTCCACTGGAGGTCAGCCATCCGTTTCTCAACAGGAGGCTTATATAGGACCCTCCACCAGCCTTTAGGGTTACAGTCTGAAGCAAAAACCTCAGTCCACCTCGACTCCTTGAATTCGGCCAGAGAGTGAAGGTTGAGCACCTTCACACAGCTGCGATAAAGCTGCTTCTTCCAACAAGAGCTGAAATTACCCGGCACTGGTGTTTTCAGAGAAAGAAGCTCCCCTGAAAGAGACCTGAGCGCTCTGAGACCTGGGTCCACTCCCGCCTCGCCACTCCTCAACAGCAGGACTGATGATCAGGGAGGGAAAAACGTACTCATTGTCACCATTCCTTTGGACAGCTAGAGCACGATGTGCCACAAATGCTGTCAATCACCCAGACAGGGACCGCCAGACTTCTTCCATAACCCTTCTCAGCACTCTGGAGGACCTGATTGGTCAATGACATTGTCAGTGGTCAAGTGACCATTGTTATTTTTGTACGATGGCTCAGTTTAGTGATGCCAGCCTCAACAAATTTAGTTCCTATTGTATTGGAGGGAAAATGGTATTCTTAAGGAAGTCATTATAAAACAGTGGCTCCACAAAAAGCCACATTCCTGGTCCAGGGTCAGGAGTCCATGTCTCATTCAACATCTGCCAGGCATTAACCATCAAGCTTTAAAAAGGTATAAGTACAGTCAGGTCACCTTCAGATGATTTCAGTAGAAAACACCATTTATCCAACCCAAGCCAGCCAGCTTTCCTGAGAAGCAGCCCAGCAGGAGCGAACCAGAAGTGACCACAGCTGTACAGCAGCCTCTGTGCTGTTTGAAGGCTGCAGTTCCGGATAGAATGTCTATAAGACCTTGTCCTCCCTCTGCTACAAGGAGACACTGGGCCGAAGTCTTCAGCCAGTGCTTACCAGACCAGAAAAAATTCACCAGGAGCCTCTGTATCTCTTTCGAAAGGCCTCGTGTTAGCACTAAAACAATGAGTCTGTGCCATAGAGATGAGATGACCATGTTATTAACTAACAGAGCTCGTCCCCTGTAGGACAGCTTGGGTAGCAACCATTTCCATTTAGACAACTAGGCTTCCACCTTCTCCAGCACTCCCTCCTAGTTCTGCCTCTGAAAGTCCTCACTTCCAAAGTATACTCCAAGGATTTTAATACCTCTTTCTCTGTACCTAAGGTTCCCAGGAAGACTAGGAATGCTCTCCAAACTCCACTGACCCACCAAACAAGCCTCAACTTTTCCCCAGTTAACCCTGGCTGAAGAAGCCTTTTCATATAAGGCCAGACTTTCTTTTAATTCCTTGACATCTCCCTCACCCTGGACAAACACATTAACATCATTGTTATATGCTGATACAACAACAGGAGGGCTTTGAGCTAGCTCTGCCAGAGAGAGAGAGACCCTTCAACTGGCTCCTCAACCTGCACAGAGGAGCCTCACTTGTGATGCTGTAAAGCTGGCCTGAGAAGGGGCAGCCCTGGCTGATCCCTCTCCTAACTGGCACAGGACAGCTCAACCCTCTCCCCATCTTCACTACACTACAAGGATCACTATACAGCTTTACCCAGGACAGGAGCCCATCCCCAATACCCAAAGCCTTTACTCCTACTGCCAACACCACCTGCTCCACTGTGGTACTGGGCCATGGTACTACCATCACTCCTTGCAACAAAGACGGAGTCGCCGTCTCAACAAATGCCATGCCTGCCAACAAACACAGTTCACCGTCTGCCAAAGACAACTACCAAACACACACCAAACACACTCTCCACCACCACACTTTCAGTATGCACGAGAGAGAGAGAGACTAAAGCAGACAGTACAGATAGTCGTGGTTCATTGGCAGTGTGGGCTTTCTGGCCTTGGGCGTCTGCCACTGTTTCCTCAGATAAAAATTGAAGTGGACCAGGCCCCTTTCTGTCTCCCTATTACACCCCACTCTTTCTGTCTCTTCCCTTCCTTGTCGCCCTTTTCCCCCCTCCACTTGGTTTTCTTCTCATCCCTTCTTTTCTTGCTCTCATTTTCTATCTTACTCTGGCTTTTATTCATCTCTTCTCTTCTTTGTTTCATTCCCCCATCTTTTTTCCCTGTTTCCTCTATCTCCTTCGTATCTAGATAGTTAATCTCTCCTCCTTTTCACCACCCCCGTATTTTTCGTTGTCCATCTCTCTCGCTCCCTCCATTTCTGTTTCACAGGGAGGTCTTCAGGAGGTCATGTCAATCCCATAGGCCTCACACATTTCTACTGTCACATTCCTGCTTGTCTCCTAGGCCTAAACTCCAAATCCAGTGCCATATCTTTTCCTCTATTTCTTTCTTTTCTGTCTTTCTCCCTCCATCCATTTTGTTCTTTCTACAGCCTCCCACGCGCATTCTATTTTCTCTACATGCATTCCCCCTCGATACCTTTCCCCCGCTCATGTAGCTATACTCTCTCTATCTTGACTTCTTCTTGGGGGTCCATCTGTCGACTGTCGAGCTATTTCTCTAACTCTTCCACTTTGTTTCTCTCTTTTTTAGTATCCAATATAGCTGCATGGGCCTCTTTCCTTTTTTCTGTCTCTGCTGCTTCATCTTCTTGGTCTTAAACAATAATCCGTTAAATGTTTTTAAAAGTCACACTCAACAACTGTCAGGTGCTACTTTCAGTGCTTTGGAAACCCAATATCAAATTTTGTGGGTTTTGTCTACATGTGGCTAGTGAGAAGGCTGTGGCAGGCCGTTTTATAATTTATTCATGTTAAGGCACTAGTCACTAAACATTAGATGCTAGTACTTATTTTTTTTAAACACTAGTCTAATCTGACTGTTACTAGTCATCATTTTCAAGTTACTAGTTGCTAAAAATTAATACTATCTCTATTAGAATAAGAACCAGTTATTAATCTGATTATGAATATTCACTCCTCTTTTACTAGTAACAACTAAACAAACACTTGTTCTATTTAGTTACTAGTACCTATTTTAAAGGCACTAGTCATTATTATATTCATACAAGGAAATGCCAAGCTGCTTATTAATTGAGCCTTATGGGGCATCACATGCTAGCATTTCATTAACTACTAGTCACTATTTAAATAATAATATGTTGTTAATGTAGTTCTACTAGTCATTATATATTAGTTACTAGTAACTTCAGCAACGTGTACTAATGTGTACTATTCACAGAGGACTGAGGAATAGTTGCAATCACAGCATTGTAAGATGGCGACAGATGTACTGTTAGCGCCCCCCGTTTCAGGGACGGTCGTTCTAGGTGAAGAGGGAACGACCATCCCTGAACCATTTAGTAAAAACTGCCTCTATGTATATGTCTGATTATGAAAGCTGCCGTGGATGCATACATTTTGTACTGAGGCAATCCCAGCCCAAGGACTCCTCAACTTCTCCAGCCCGGGATGCAAACCAGTTAAAACAAGTTAGTGTAAACCTGCTGAAACCCCGGCAAACTCGTGTAGTATAAGAACGTGGTATGAGAGTATAAACTGTCAAAAATGGTGCCGTAGTATAACCTCAGCTAATCCAGAGCTATTTATGCTGGATACCTCAAACCTTGTAAACTAATCTGTACTCCTAACATCTCGCTCTCATATGTACACAATCCCTGCCTCTCTTGCATGTATACAGAGAGAGAGAGAGAGAGAGAGAGAGAGAGAGAGAGAGAGAGAGAGAGAGAGAGAGAGAGAGAGAGAGAGAGAGAGAGAGAGAGAGAGAGAGAGAGAGAGAGGAGAGAGAGAGAGAGAGCCAAGATAGCCATCTTCCCAGTCCTGTTGTCGGCATGCTGAGGAGGCTAATGGTTTGTTATGTTTAGCTTGACTTGCATCATTACCAAAGAGTCAACAGCTTGGATTGACGCACAGTGGAGCGTATAGTAGACATGTTTTCTCTATAGACAAATGTGGCTCAGCGGAGATCTGACATCTGGCAGCTGTTGTGTGCCTTGCAGAAATGTAATTCCTTGGGTCTGCCTACTTTGTATCATTTTGCAGTAATTCTGTATTTCGGTGGGGTTTGGAATCATTAGCTGCCAGTTTATTTGGCCAAGTATGTGCAGGCCTACACGTACCATGAATTTGACTCCAGTTCCCTTATAGCTTTCCATGTTCTTGCACAGAATAAGCAGTTAAAATAAAGACAACAAGGTTAACATGCACATTTAAATACTATGCACAGATCTAGATGGTATATTCTAAAAAAAAAAAAGTATAACATTAAGCCTGCAGTGCCATGGTGCAGAGGGCAGGTTACTCTGGACATGACAGAACATGCATGTATACAATATACAGTATATACAACGTGCTTAGATTTATTTTTGACAATGACGATATGTTAATAGCACGGTGGTGCAGTGGTTAGCGCGGTCACCTCACAGCAAGAGGGTCCTGGGTTCGAGCCCTGGGGTAGTCAACCTTAGGGGTCGTCCTCTGTGTGGAGTTTGCATGTTCTCCCTGTGTCTGCCTGGGTTTCCTCTGGCTGCTCCGGTTTCCACGGCCTGGTGGCTTGTCCAGGGTGTCTCCACCGCCTGCCGCCCAGTGACTGCTGGCATAGGCTCCAGAATCCCACGACCCTGAGAGCAGGATAAGCGGTTTGGATAATGGATGGACGGAATATAATTTTAGGTACAGTGGATGTTCAGTGTTACAGGTGTATTACACGGGGACTGTTTCTGACACTGTATGACTGTTTAAAGTGTTCATCAGATTGACAGCCTGCAGAAAGACACCGTTCTGGCGTCTGCTTCTTTTGATGCACAGTAAAAAGGATTCAGCCATATCTAAACTAAATTGAGGCGTTAACTGTGATAATAATCTTGGTGGTTTCCAAAATGAATTCACCCGTATTTATTAGATATTTATGAGTCAAGTGCAAGTAGCAATTCATTTTTCAAAGGACATGCACGGCGTGTCGGAATTAAACCCTCAAATCTCAACCTGAGAGCCTTGGATCGTGTTGATTTTGGAGACCTCATAAAAACAGACCCACGACACGGTTGCGGGCCTTGCCCAGGGTTTGAAATGATGTAATAAGTTGGTTTCATAGGCCGGTGGAAATATAACTCCTGGGTCTCCACCGTCCTTCCATTTTGCCATGAATGTTTAACTTGGTTGGCACGCTGTTTGCCTAATGACACAATGATAAGCTAATAGATGCAGTTATATGCAGCGTCCCCTGTCTGTTGTTTGTGTTGCTTTTGTCCCGTTGCACTGACTATAACATCCTATTGTCCCTGTACCTCTTGTTCCAATGTGCGTTTGTGAGACTGTGTTTGGATAGTCATCTATGTATGTATGTATCTGTTGACTGCTTTGGCACATCAAGTGACTGAAGTGACATTCGACACAATGCTTACAAAGAGGCTCTTGGTGAAATTACCCCCCCCCCCCCCCGGACTAAAGAGGTGTTGGCCTACAAGTAAAAGTCAAAGCATCAGTAAAGCGACAACAGCGGGCGGCACGGTGGTGCAGTGGTTGCTGTCGCCTCACAGCAAGAAGATCCTGGGGTCGAACCCCCGGGGTTGTCCAACCTTGGGAGTCATCCCAGGCCGTCCTCTGTATGGAGTTTGCATGTTCTCTCCGTGTCTGCGGTGGGTTTTCTCCGGTTGCGCTGGTTTCCCCCACCATCAAAAAGACATGTATGTTAGGGTTAATACTCGTGTCTGTGCCCCTGAGCAAGGCATGGCAAGAGGAACTGGAGGTGGTTCCCGGGTGCTGCACGCGGCTGCCCGCTGCTCCTAGCCACACAGCGAGGATGGGGTTAAATGCGGAAAATAATTTCCCTATGGGGATCATTGAAGTATATCAAAATCAAAAACAAGGAGGTGTCCGGGTGGCGTGGCGGTCTACATAAGCTCGTAGTTGGATCTCGGGATCGAGCTGATGGTCCGCCGTGAGGATCGGCGGTTTGAATCCCTGTGTTACCTCTGGCTTGGTCGGGCGTCCCTTCAGACACAATTGGCCATGTCTGCAGTCGCTGCACTAGCGTCTCCTCTGGTCGGTTGGGGGAGGGCTGGGGGGTATAGCGTGATCCTCCCACTTGCTAGATTCCCCTGGTGAAACTCCTCACTGTCAGGTGAAAAGAAGTGGCCAGCGACTCCACATGTATCGGAGGAGGCATGTGGTAGTCTGCAGCCCTCCCCGGATCAGCAGAGGGGGTGGAGCAGCGATCAGGACGGCATGGAAGAGGGAGGTAATTGAATAAGTACAATTGGGGAGAAAAAGGGGAGAAGCCCCCCCCCCCCAAAAAAAAAGTACCAGTAAAGGAGCAACAACACACATGTAGTTCAGATGCAAACCGGTGCTTCTGAGCTACAAGTGCACGAGCCACGACTATGTGTTGTTACAGTGTTACATGAGCTTGATTTTCTACTTAGGTTTGTGTAAGTTTGTGTTGTTATTGTTACTGATATTATTGTTATGTTACTCCATTCAGCTACTAATATCACCTGTCCTAAACTGGGCTACTGGCCTCACAAACTGGACTATGATTATTGCCAACTTCTGCTTGCAGCGAAAATACTGGTGTGCATGCCATTATTATCATCACCCGCATATGGCAATTGCCTACACACACACACACACACACACACACACACACACACACAGAGTTCTATTTCATTTCCAGGGGGTTAGACAAGGACATAGTTCCCTGTGTTGACTTTACTGAAGGCCTCTGTTGTACATTGGCACAGGCTTGCCCCCTAGCAACACATGTAGACATGGACACACAACACACACACTTGTTGTGATGGTGCACGCAGAGGAAGTGGTGAACCCTGGCTGTGTGACTGATGAGGGTGTGGTGCAGCACGGAGGACTGGAGCGAGTAGAGGAACACAGGAGAAAGACTGAGACGAGAGGAAGAGCAAAAAGGGGGAAGAGTGGAAAGTAGAGTGGAGAGATGGAAGAGGATGGAAGAGGAATGGGGGGTGCGTGTGGGTAGCGTAGCGGTCTATTCCGTGGCCTACCAGCACGGGGGTCGCTGGTTCGAATTCCCGTGTTGCCTCCGGCTTGGTCGGGCGTCCCTACAGACACGATTGGCCGTGTCTGCAGATGGGAAGCTGAATGTGGGTATTTGCCCTGGTCGCTGCACTAGCGCCTCCTCTGGTCGGTCGGGGGGGCCTGTTCAGGGGGGGGGGAACTGAGGGGAATAGCATGATCCTCCCACGCGCTACGTCCCCCTGGTGAAACTCCTCACTGTCAGGTGAAAAGAAGCGGCTGGCGAGTCCACATGTATGGGAGGAGGCATGTGGTAGTCTGCAGCCCTCCCCGGATCAGCAGAGGGGGTGGAGCAGCGACCGGGACGGCTCGGAAGAGTGGGGTAATTAGACAGGCACAATTGGGCAGAAAAAGGGGGGGGAATCCCCCCTCCCAAAAAAAAGAAGAGGAATGGGGGAGAAAGAAGCAGTGTAGAGAAGTGCAAAGGTCGGGGGTCAACAACACTCTCATCTCCACTACTGAGCCCCACAGTCAGTCCAGGATAGAGAGAGAGAGAGAGAGACAGAGAGAACTAGAGAGAGAGAGAGAGAGAGAGAGAGAGAGAGAGAGAGAGAGAGAGAGAGAGAGAGAGCACTAGAGAGAGATAAATACACAAATATACGGGGGCGAAGGAAGTGGGGAATTGGATGCTGCCTCATGAATTGCTCATTTGCACTCGCAATCACTCATTTAACCACGTGAACCTTCAGGTCTTGTTGATTCAAGGGGCCGTGGGTGGGTTTGGGCTGAGGAGGCGGTTTGAGTGATGGGGATCATAGCAGTCTGGGTTTGGATTCACCCGTCCGGCGGGCTGCGGTGATTACAAGTAAACGGATATGAAAACAAAAGGGGGCAAAAAAAAAGAGACATGCTTGAGAAATGATATCTGAAATGAAAGAATGAGGAGGGGGGTTTTGTGCAAATCACTGTTTGGCAGACCTCGTCTGGCTGCACATGTGGTGATAAATATTGTTAAATTATTGTTAATCCATTTGTTGGTTTTTCGCTGTGAACCAAAAACAACGATAGTGTGAACTGTCTCTCTTATTAACTGCTCCGGTTTTGTTTTTTGTGCCCTTTTTCTTCCCAATTGTATCTGCCCAATTACCCCACTCTTCCGAGCCGTCCCGGTCGCTGCTCCACCCCCTCTGCCGACCCGGGGAGGGCTGCAGACTACCACATGC
Organism: Lampris incognitus; assembly: GCF_029633865.1. Classification (NCBI taxonomy): domain Eukaryota; kingdom Metazoa; phylum Chordata; class Actinopteri; order Lampriformes; family Lampridae; genus Lampris; species Lampris incognitus. The sequence goes on from NC_079212.1 coordinate 45,310,547, forward strand.
CTCCTCCCATACATGGGGAGTCGCCAGCTGCTTCCTTTCACCTGATAGGGAGGATTTCACCAGTCCCCCCCCTCCCCCCTCGAACAGACACCCTGACCGACCAGAGGAGGCGCTAGTGCAGCGACCAGGACACACACCCACATCCAGCTTCCCACCTGCGCCACACGGCAGTTGTGTTTGTAGGCACCAAGCCGGAGGTAACACGGGGATTCAAACCGCGATCCCCCTGTTGGTAGGCAACGGAATAGACCGCCACGCCACGCCACGCCACCCCCCCCCCCCCAGACGCCCGTACCACTCAAGTGTTTGCTCTCTCTTTCTCCCACTTTCTCTCGCTCCCTTTTATCAGCCGTTCCCCACCTTCTGTGTCCCCGCCTCCGTCTTGGTCGTGGTCTATTCGTGGACATTTTGGTGTTCGTCTCAGCTGGAGACTCGTCCTGTGCTCTTTGCTCGAGACAACGGGGGGCGGGGGGTCTCGGCCACAGGCAACCGCTCTTATTCAACCGGCTCACATCAAACACACACACACACACACACACAGTGACAGCTTAGCTCACAGCACGTGTGTGTGTGGGGGGGTGATTGATTAGTCTCTATGGAGGCAATACATCTTCTAATGAACAAGAGAAAGCTGCCTTGTTAATTTGTGGAGTGTGAGAGGCCTGCTGGCGTGATTTTTTTTTTGTGTGTGTGTGCGTTACTACATCTGTCCATGTGTGTGTGTGTGTGTGTGTGTACACTTCTTTCCCTCCCAGATTGTGCATGCTGTGTTTGTGTGTGTGTGTGTCTGCATGCATCACAGTAATCTATATAATATATATGCATTTCTTCCTGCACTGTCCCTGCGTCTGTGTGTACATGTTTGTGCAGACTAATTCGGGTGCGTTTTGATTATCTCTGTTGCACATCGGAGTGTGTGTGCGTGTATGTGTGTGTGGGGGGGGAGAAATATCACCCGTCACATGACACGTACACGGTTATCACACGCTTAAATGAAATGCCTGTCCCGGCCACACATAAATCAGGCGTGACGTGCCAGTGTGACAAGGTGTGTATGAGACGCCTTGATTATCATATGCTAATCTGACCTATAATTTACTTCCTGCCATTCCCCGCTACTTTACCCCCCTGACTCCTGGGAGATTTTCTTCTCCGGCGTCCCGCTCGTTTTTCTCTCTCTCCGTCTCCTGCCTTGTCATTCTCTCCCTCTATCCGTCCGTCACTTTTCTTGCTGTCTCCCTCGTGTTTGGCTCTGTCAGGGGTCCATTTTATCCCGGGTGCAACGCATCACACAACCCACCGTTCGGATCATGTCAGGGTTTTGAGTCACAGGGATCAGATCGCTTTTTGGATCAGCAAAAAAAAAAGGGAGCCAAATCTAACTTTTAATGATGTGGCATCAAATGGCGGCCATGCTGGAAGTGTTGCCATGGCTTCCAACTGGCACAACGCCTATACGCCGTGAAGGTTTTGTCCACCGTCCTTCTCCCCATTTTTCCATATTTTCCAGCCGAAGTTCTCCCAAGCACGCCCACGTAAATGACGAGGGAGGCTTTTCAAGTTCTCCTGCTCCACCGGGAGCCGGGCTGTCGCTGGGCGTTTTGTGATGCGAGCACCCTTTATTGGTTCGTTGGGATTCAACATGGCCTCGCTATGTCAATATGTGAACACACAACGGCTTTTTTTTTTTGCAATATCAACCAATCGTGTTTCAGAGTAAAACAGCACACATCTGTATCTTTTCACTGCAACTCTGTATCAAGATTTAGGGAATTATTACTTTAAAAGGAACAGCAGCAGGGCGTCCAGGTGGGATGGTGGTCTGTTCCATTGCCTACCAACATGGGGTTCGCCGGTTCGAATCCCTTACCTCTGGCTTGGTTGAGCGTCCCGACAGATACAATTGGCCGTGTCTGCGGGTGGGAGCTGGATGTGGGTGTGTGTCCTGGTCGCTGCACTAGCGCCTCCTCTGGTTGGTCAGGGCGCCTGTTCGGGGGAACTGGGGGGAATAGCATGATCCTCCCACGCGCTACGTCCCCCTGGTGACACTCCTCACTGTCAGGTGAAAAGAAGCGGCTGGTGACTCCACATGTATGGGGGAGGCATGTGGTAGTCTGCAGCCCTCCCCAGATTGGCAGAGGGGGTGGAACAGCAGCTGGGATGGCTCAGAGGAGTCGGGTAATTGGCCAGATATAATTGGGGAGCAAAAGCGGGGGGGGGGGAGTCACAGTGGCATTAAAACTGTATTTCACTATGATGGTAAAATTTTGCAATTAGTCTGCAGTTCACCTGCATGCTGAACTGTGGGGGCCGTGCAAACCCATGTTGGGTGCAAAGAGCCCCTGCAATATGCATGGCCCATCATGGCCCATCATGGTTGAACACTGCTACTGTGTATGCAGTGACAATGCAAGTGTCCTCCTACTTGAAGAACTTTTGACGGTGTCATAAGTAGTGGGGTTTAAAGCCATGGTTAACCCCTCGTGATTCCTCTCTCCTTTTTGTCTCCCTGAAGCCCTTGCAGATTGACGATAACTTCTGCGGCCAGGACTTCAACCAGCCTCTAGGGGGACCACCACCATCGAGGGCATCCCCCTTTTCGTGGACAAGGACGACGGCATGACTTCTGTGGCGGCCTACGACTACCGGGGTCACACGGTCGCATTCACCGGCACCCGCAGCGGCCGCATGAAGAAGGTAGGCCCGTCAGGGTGTCTGTATGCACAAGTCTGTGTTTACCGTCTGTGCCAGGCATTTCCAGAAAGGCACCGGGACATCTGTTTTATACATCTATATCCAAGCTGATTTGTCACGAGTTAAGATGAAGTGGCTTGTTCTCACTCTCTCTCTAGAGAGAGAGCACAACGTGTTTCTTAACCACTGCATGTGAGCTCACCTGTAGAAATTACAGTGAAAAAGGTGATTTAATGTGGCAAAATGAGCGGTGCAAGGTGTAGGATGGAGGACGCTGTATGCTAGTGTGTGTTTGTGTGTGTGTGTGTGTGTGTGTGTGTGTGTGTGTGTGTGTGTGTGTGTGTGTAGGTGTGTGTGTTAGTGTGTGTGTAAGCCTTTGCATGTGCTCACAACACTGTCTCCGATGGCACAAGCGTGTTTCAGCACAGGAAGTGGGTGATTAGACACTCACTCTAGGAGAGATAACGCCGCGGTTTTATGTCGCAGAGCTTTCTTATTAACACCCTCCACCCTAGGAATTGTGTGCGCCAGCTCTGAGGGGCTATGAGATGATTGGAGGAGAGGCCCCCAGTGTGCGTACATGCTTCACATCTGTCCCATGAGTACTGTAGAGGACAAAACCCTGCGGGGTGTGTGTGTGTGTGTGTGTGTGTGTGTGTGTGTGTGTTAGTGTGTGTGTGTGTGCCCCCCAGTACCCATGTTGAGTGGAGCCCATCTGTATGCCAATCACTCCAACCACTCATTTATGGCACTCGTGCCGGATTTCCTTTGTCTTCATTCTCGGTAGGACGTCTCTGATTGAACGTGTCCGTATCTACACAGCTCTGGAGATGGAATAAGACAACTAAAACGTCCTCCTGATAATGAAACATAATGAAATATAATAAAAGATACAAAATCATGGACTGGAGACGGTTGTCTGTTTCCAGCGGCGCCTCATATGTGCTGGGGTTGACTCGTGCAGACGATGGAAAGAAAAGGAGAACCTGACTGGTCTCCATGTGGGAAAAGAGAGGGGAGCAAGCCACAGCCCTGTGGCGCTCCTCAGAGTCCGGGCGGGCCCCCGTCTTTTCAAGAGGCACAAATAACGGCACAAAACCAGTGTCCAAGATCTGGATGTCTCCGCAGTAGGAAACATTCTCATAATAGCTTTCCACCTCAAATATTTTCCAAAATGAGTTTCAGGCCTCTCTTTGCAAGTGACTGCTGTTTTTCTTTTTTCATTTTGCTTTTTTTGTAATCTTAGACGTCTTACTTTGGGACAAAAGTGACAGTACTTCACATATCGCACTTCATCAGGACCTGTGGTTTTGATATGAGTCACTGAATGATGCACAAGCCAAGGAGCTGGACCTTATAGGACTCAAGACCTCATTGGACTCAAGGCCTTGTAGGACTTATAGTTTCAGCTTTGCTGCCATACTCCCCCCGGAACCCAAAGACTTTGGTTTCCCGGACGCTGCCCAGCGGCGGGTCATGGGTATAACGCCGCCGTCCCTCTTAATCATGGCTCCGGTTCAGAGAAGAAAACCCACAAAAGAGAACCGGGGTCCTATTACGTTATTCCTAGCTGAGGTATTCAGGTGACCCGGCCTGCTTTGAACACTGATTCTTTCAAAGTAAAGGCTTCGGACCCCATGGGGGACACTCATCTAAGAGCATCCCGGGGGCGCCGAGAGGCAGGGGCTGGGACAGACGATGGCTCGCCTCACGGCGGACCATCAGCTCGATCCTGAGATCCAACTACGAGCTTATAT
>NC_079212.1:45315197-45395197 GCF_029633865.1 Lampris incognitus
CCCCGGTGTCCACGTGGGTTTCCTCCGGGTGCTCCGGTTCCTCCCACAGTCCAAAGACATGTAGGTGAATCGGCCATACTAAAATGTCCCTAGGTGTGAATGTGTCGGCCCTGTGATGGACTGGCGGCCTGTCCAGGGTGTCTCCCCACCTGCCGCCCAATGATTGCTGGGATAGGCGCCAGCATCCCCGCGACCCTGAGTAGGATAAGCGGCCTGGATAATGGATGGATGGAGGTGTGTTATCTATGTAACCTTGTCTGAGCAATGATTGTTGGTGCCGGACGTGTCGGTTCCAGCTTCTTAAAAGCTGCTGACCTCCAGGCATTTTCACATTCTACAGTCTCTAAAGTTTACAGAGAATGGTGTGAAAAGCAAAAAATAAACAAAAAACATCAAGTGAGTCATAGATCTATGGTTGAGAACATGTTGTTAATGGGAGAGGTCAGTGGACAATGCCCAGACTTGTTCTCCGCTGGCAAAGTGTCCCCAGTTACTCAGATACCCTCCTTTGACACAGTGGTGTGCAGATGGTCATCTCAGAAGGCACATGTTGAAACTTGAAGCAGATGGACTGCATCATGCTGTATGCAGGATTCCATTCCTGTCTACTGAAAACAGGAAGATGAGGCTACAGTGGGCCTGGAATCACCAAAACTGGTTGATTGCCTACTCTGACAAACCTCAGTTTCTGCTGCACTATGGAGATGGGAGGGTCACAATGCGATGTAAACAGCATGACTCCGTCTTGCCTTGTGTCAGCTGTACAGGCTGTACTGGTGGTAGTGGTGTAATAGTGTGGGAATGTTTTCCGGCGCACATTAGGCTCATTAATACCACTAAGCATCATTTCAGTGCCACAGCACACTTGGGCATTGTTGCAGACCATGTGCATCCCTTCATGGCCACAGTTTTCCGGTAGCTTCTTCCAGCAGGATAATGTGCCATGTCACAAAGCATCATCTCAAGCCTGTTCTACGAACATGACCGTGACTTCAGTGTGCTCCAATGGCCTTGAACAGTCCCCCAGATCTCAGTCCATCCAACACAGCACCTTTTGGAATAAGGTGGAATGGGAGGTCTGCAGTATGAATATGAGGCTAATAAATCTGCAGGTGCTCCATGATGCGAGTCAGCATGGACCAAGTCCAAAAGGGATAACATATTTCAGCACCATGTTGAATCCATGCCATAAAGGAGTTCAGACTGTTCTGGAGGCAAAAGGGTTCCTACCTAGTACTTTACATGTGTGCCACCGAGAGTTGATGAAATGCGTACCAGAATACAAATGGAGATGGTGTTTGCTCAGGAAGTAACCTGTGAATCGGAGAAGCCCATGAAAGTAAGATAAGTTCAGACATATGATCCAGTACAAGTGTTTTGGGTCTCTCTAGCTGTTAGGTTGAAGGGTGTAGAGGGTGGGGGTGCGATCATTGGAGCGGGCAAAGACAAAACCTTTACCCTTAAGAACATCCTTAGGAATCTGCATACGCTGCCAATCTGGCAACGACTGCATTGTGTCCAGACAAACAACTGACACAGGCACATGTGGCAGTTCAACAGCCAGCCAAGCAGCCAGACAGCTGTTGTACTGATGACTTGTGTCAGGTGCCAGTGGCCTGATTCAGGCTGGCTAACCTCTTGTATTGGGGACATGTGTCTGCATAGATACAGGGAGCTGATGGGCGTACATGTGTCTGCATCCTGGTGTCGGCGGAGTGACTGGCACTTTGGCGGCTCTGTGTACGTATTTTTGAGTGTGTGTGTGTGTGTGTGTGTGTGTGTGTCTCTCTGTTCCTTTTTGTCAGTGTATGTTTTGAAGAGCGCAGACTACAGTGCATGTCCGTGTGTCGGTGCAGCTGCACCCTGGCCCATGTGCAAGGGGAACTGCCCACCTGATGCCAGGGCAACTGCCACATTAACCACCTACTATACTGTACTTACAACGACCCGGATCCCCCTCGCATCACGTCTCAAACGTGTGTGTGTGTGTGTGTGTGTGTGTGTGTGTGTGTGTGTGTGTGTGTGTGAGTGTGTGTGTGTGTATGCACATTTGTGCCATGGTGTTGGTGTCTTTTTTTATTTATACATTTCGGGGGGGGGTTGATGGGTATGTTGACGTTCAAGAGGGGAAGAGGAAGGGGCAGCTGCAGTGTAAAGCCTTCATCAACTGTTCCTCTAGACTGTGCCCCATCCTGTCTGTTCAATCACGCGCACACACACACACACACATTCACAGACATTCACAGACGGCCCCTCTGTCTTCTTATCAGATGCACATGGCATATTTCACCGGCTCATTTTGGGTCTTTCATGACAATGACATGTATTCTCTAATGTGTTGTGTGTAGCAAAGGTGTCTGTGTGTGTGTGCTTTTTATGTCCCTACACAATGGCGCAGTCATGGTTTCTGATGGCATTTCTACTTGATTAAATGGTATAGATGAGAGTGACAGGAGGAAATTGATAGACAAATGGGGAAACTGTATGAAAAAGGCCATGAACCAGATTTGTCATGTAATTTTTAATTGATATCTCTTGGGAATTGTGTTTTCTTCTTGCATAACATTAAGAAAAAAAATTACTTGTAACATGCGGGGTATGATCAGGGCTGTGAATTGGTGAGAATCTGGTGATACGATATGTATCATGGTACAGGCATTACGATTCAATATATTGCAATATTGTATATATTTTTGATTTCATAAGCCTGTGTTCTTTGTTTTCTTTTGCATAAGCCTGTGTTCTTTGCTACTTCCTTTCTCAGTTTACGTTGTTACGTTGGAGTGGAAGTGTCAAATGGCTGATGATTGATTACCACACTGCCCATCTAGCGTTTGGGGGTTTAAACACAGCATGAAATGAACCACAGTCTGTCACCAATCTTTGCATGTTAAACTATCAATTAAAAATCGATAGTGTTTTTGAAAATTGATAAAGTATCACAAAATATAATATCACAATATTAAATTTTATCGATATTTTCTTACACCCCTTGGTATGATTACATACAATCCTATACCATAATTACTGGGAGAAATCGGATGAAGTTGATATTTTGGGTGATGCGTGCATAGTCCAGGGTTTGAAATAACAGTCTGTCTGATCTAAGTTACTTTGGATCTTTAGTTACTTCCTGTTCTTATCAGTTCCCAATCTTGGTAGTGACATTACTCAAGCAAGAATGTTGGATCAGTCTTCAGCATTATGGAAGAACTTCTGGTTCGCTGTGTAAAGTGACCTTTCATGTTTTATTTAAAAAAAAAAACCTCAAAGCAACCCTGTTGAGACTTGTTCATCAATAAATCAAAAGATTAGGGCAAAAGTCAGGTGTCTTAATTTTGTTATTTTTACTTTGACCTTTAGATTACTAGTCTGCATGTAAAACTATATAGCAGTTTTCATAGTGCCTGTACTTATCAAGAAAGTGTCTATAATTCACTATGGGAGTTAGAATCTTGCTGAACTAAACTGCAGCAGTACAGACTTGCCCTTATTTTTGAGTATATGACGTGTACCCAAGTCTTCTGTCACTGTTTTTAAAGCATATCTCAGTTTAAAGTAGTTAAGGTAGCTGTGCCATGTTATGGCATATCACTCTGGCTTATCACCTCCGTAAAATTAATATGAATACAGATCAAGAATAGTCTTTCCCATACACAATACATTATAATCCACCAGAAACAACAGTAAAAGATTTATGTAGGGAGGGGAACATAAAGAAAAGAAGGAAAAAAGGAAAGTGTGAGAACAAAAGGAAGGAAAGAAAGATGAGGAAGGAAGAATGGGATGACATAAAATACAAGAAAACATGGAAATCTTTTAAGATTTTCATCTGTAAAGGAATTTACTTTTTGGTACTTTTTCATCACTTCACTTATATCAGCAAAGTGAAGAAGAGGATGGCAGGTGATGACAACCTGAAGAAAAAGAAAAAGCTGTTGTTGCTATCTTGTGAATATGGCACAACAAGCTAGTCAACAAACAAGCTTTTGCCAACAGATACTACAACCCTAAATGATAAAAACCAAAGTTTAACCATGAGTTTTTTGTGATATGTTGGGGAAGCTGCTAATAAAGTAGCATTTGCAACTCTTTTTAATTTGGAATTGGATCTCTGGGATTTTGATTGCCCAAATACTACTGCAGTTAAAAACATATATGTTAAATAGAAAACTACAGTATTGAACACTGCAGACTGGAACTATCATGGCAGGTTTATGCTTTCATTTTACATTCTGTTCACGATATCATTATTTCAAACTTTGTTAAAACCAGATTTAAATTATAGGGACTTGTTTAATCAAGTGGATTTTTTTCCTGCCCAGTCATTGTCCTAACCTTGAGCTCTGTGTTTTAGTCCAACTCAAACCCCGCTTGTCAGCCAGAGACAAGAACGTCTGGCTACCTTTCATTGCCCATATGCGTGAGAGAGAGAGAGAGAGAGAGAGAGAGAGAGAGAGAGAGAGAGAGAGAGAGAGAGAGAGAGAGAGAGAGAGAGAGAGAGAGAGAGAGAGAGAGAGAGAGAGAGAGAGAGAGAGAGAGAGACTAAGCCAAATGCTCATTTTAGCCTGACCTATCAGAAAGTTAACCAAGGTGACATGTCTGCACTGTGCTGCCATGTACCTAGGACCAAAAGCAAACAGGCTGTGTTCCAAAACCTCTCTTAAACCTCTGAGCAACCGCTGTAGCACAGAGAAAAAAGGGCTCAAGGGACAGCTGAGCCACAAGTGCTGTAGAATTACTTCCTCATTACAGAAAAAAGTGACTCCCTGCTCTAGGATCTATATGTGCCACCTGTCTGTCTGCAGCCAAAGCCCCACGTACCACCTTTCACTGTAGATCTGCAGTGCAGTTATCTATGGGTTTTTTTACAGTGACCTCTACCTGCCTTTGAGAGATGAACCTGGTGTCAACACACCCAACTGCATCAACTCCTTCCCACCGGCAAGTGATGTTCTGTTGAAAGCCTTTATAGTGACTCCATACAAGGCCTTCTTTGAGTTCTTGAAAAGTCCTGTAGCTCTGGTGTTTTAAAAGACAGAAGGGCCCCGTTTTCTTCCTCCTGCCCCTCCACTGCAACACAGAGGGACAAAGATAGAAAACCAGGCCACATAACTGGCTGATCCTCCCCAGACTCTGCCCCTAGGGTTTCTCTGAAAAAACAAGAAGTGCACTGATCTCTTCCTCCAACAACCTCTCCATTAAAGAAATAAATTTAAAACCAGTCTCTTGGCTCAAAAAGGCAGCTGTTTCCACTATGCTCCTCATCTTAGACACTCTATCTTAGTCCAGCTCTTGCTAGGGTTTTCCATACACTGACGGAGATGGGCATCCTCCAGTGTATGAGCGGGTTATAGAAGAGGGGTTCCTCCCCTATAATACCATAGATCTGGGAGCTGTCTCTCTTGTTGTTTAATACTGTTCCCCAAGCTTGGAGGATAGACTGATAGAAAGTTGTTTTGAACGCCATGTCAGCTAATCCAAAAAGAATAAGTGCTTGAGATAATTCAAGTTCATAACCCTACGAAGCAACACAGATGTTGTGTCACTCTAAAGCTGCAGTTTATTATATAATAGGTGCTGCACAGTTTGAAGGAGAAAAACTGATACGACTGCAGATATCAATCAGGCCCTGGCCACCTTTTAACACTGGTAAGAACAATACAGCAGATTTGGTCCAGTGAAAGCCTCCCCAGAAGAAATTCACCTACCTCTTCTGTACCTCTCTTATAAGCATGTCTGGAGGTTCTACAACCATCAACTGGTGCCAGAACATTGAGGCAATCAAGTTATTGACACTCAAGACTCTCCCCCTATAGGACAACTGGGGCTGGATCCAAGTCTTTCTAGACAATTGGGCACTGATCTTTTCAACTAAACCTCCCCAGTTGTGGCTCATAAAGCTGTCACTGCCCAGAGAGATACCCAAGTATGTCATCCTTTCTGTGTTCCACTGTGGCCAGCTGGTAATGTTGGCTTCTCTTTATTGCCCCCCCCCCCCCAGTAATAAACCCTCGGATTTTGACCAGTTGACTTTTGCGGAAGAAGTATGTTTGTCCAACACCAATTACTGTTTAAGAATTTCAACATAATTGTGACTTGTTATGAAAATTGTCACAGCCTCAGTGTGTGCTGACAAACTAACCAAAATAACGATATTCTGTGAAAAGGTTAGCCCTGAGAGATCCTGCCTGACCTGATTTTAAAAGAGGCTTGATGGCCAGGAATACAGCATTCCAGATAAGGGACAACCCTGTCTTATGGCTGTCTGAACAGAGACAGGTCGGCTGAGTCCACTACTTACCTTGTCCATGCAGACCAACCTATGCCACAGAGTAGAAGCTATCAGGTTGTTAATAACTAGTGCCCTGCCTCTAAAGGACATTTGTGGCTTCAGCCATTCCCATTTATTTAACCTTTCTTCTACTCTTGCTACCACACCTTCCCAGTTCTTCTGGACTATGGTCTCATTGCCAAGCTATGCTTCAAGATATTTGAAACCATCCTTCTTCCATGTCAACCCCCAGGTAGGCTGGGTAGATTCCCCCCCAACTCCCCACTGCCAGTGCTTCACTCTTTTTCCATTTGACCGTTGCAGCTGATATGGTTCCAAAATCTTTAACAATTCCCTTCAGTTTTTTTTTATCTCTTCCAGGTTTTTGACAAAAACAATATTATCTACATAAGCTAATAAGATATGTCTTTTGTTAAAATCCTTAAAAAAAGACTTTAAATGTTACCCCTTACTTTACATAACATGGGTACAATAGAAATGAATACAACATCCCTGAGCATGAACAGCCCTGTCTCACCCCCCTACGCATTTTGAAAGAGAAGTCCCCCATCAATTTTCAGTACACTGTCAATGTCCTGGTACAAAACCTCGAGCATAGCTATAAGACATGGGCTGAGACCTAAATTCTCAAAAGTCTTCCAGAGGTAAAGGTGCTCAACTTGGTCAAAGGCTTTTTCCTGGTGTAGAGAAATGAGACCAATTTCAAAGCCCAAAGATCTAGAGATTTCCAAGATATCTCGAATTAAGGACACATTATCCAGAATGGACCTACCAGGAACACAGTATGTCCGATCTTGGTGAATTAGTAAGTCCATCACATCTCTCAGTCTGTTGGACAGCACTTTGGACAGGATTTTATAGTCTATACAGAGAAAAGACACAGGATGCCAGTTTTTTTATCTCTTGTAGATCTTCATTCTTTGATAAGAGAGTTATTACTGCTCTCCTGCAGCTTAGCAGTAGCAACATGTAACTTGTCTTTATAACGCTCATTAAAAATTGTTAAAAGAGCTTCACCCATCCCCCGCCATAAAATTTTATAAAACTTGACTGGAATCCCCCTTCCATGCCCTGCAGGGCTGTGAAAAGTTGTTTTTGCACCATTGGTCAACATTAATTTCTTCAGGGACTTTCACAAATTATCCAAACAGTTCTTTGTTTTCTCTAAACTCACTGCTGTAAAGTTTAGAGTAAAACACACTGCTTGCCTCCATATCTCATTAGAGTCTCTGAGTTCCTGTCCTGTAACAGAGTGCAGAGCATGAATAAACTTGCTTTGGCTGTTACTCTTCTCTAAGCCAAAGAATAACTTGGTCGGTGCATCCATCAGCGCTGCGCTCTGAAAGCGTGACTGGGCCAGCGCCCCCTGAGACTTAGTGCCTAGATCTTCAATATGATCTCAATTTCCAGTGGATTTTGATAAACTCTGCAGTTCCACAATTTCAGTCTCTAGGTCTCCCATAGATCTGATAATGTTCTGTGTGACATTGAGTGCACTGCTGACAGAGCTCTTTTATCTCTACTTTCCCACAGTCCCACCACTGTTTCCAAGATTTAAAATGTTGTTTTCTACTCTTAAAACCTCTCCAAAAAAATTGAAATACATTCTTAAACTTAACATTACATAATAAAGCTGTTAAAATTCCAGTATGCACTTTTAGGCTTAAAATTAGTAATCAAAACATTACAAATGACCAAAAGGTGATCAGTAAAACCAACAGGTAACATTTTGCACCTTTTAAAAATGTTAAAAGGATGTTTAAAACTATAAAATTGGTCTAACATAGCCAGGGATATTAAATTCTCTCTAGTGTGAGCCTGAGTAAGGTGTCTTTTATCATCATTCACCCTTCCCCACACATCTATTAAAACATGTCTTTCCAGTAGTGGTCTCAGTGTCTGCTGTGATGCATTATGAGGTTCTAAGTGATTTCTGTCTATAAAATCATTTTCAGTACAATTAAAATCTACTAAAAATGAAAAATCCTCAACATTAACTTTCGTTAAAATGGTGCTTAGAACTTGTAAAAAGTGTACTCTGTCAAGTCCTATAGTAGGCACATACACATTCATAAAAACTGTTCAAATGTTCACATGTCCTCACTACCATCAGTCTTCCCTCCAACACCCGCTTTACCTCAGGTTACACTGGTGCAAAGTTCTTCGAGGAGAAAATGCCCACTCCCCCACTGGTTGTGCTCTTGTGACTCAGCACCACCTCCCCACCCCATTTTCTCTTCCAGTCAGACTTAATAAAACTCAATAAAACTCATCAGCTTGTATAGTAGAGACCTTTTTGCTGCATCTCTTGCCCTGGTTATGTTCAGTGTACTGATGTTAAAGTGACTCATTGCAAGAGAGATTAAAAGCAAACATAACAGCAATGCTGACTTACATTCAGGGTGTAAGGTCTTATTCATCATCATCGCCATTATTTAGCTCTTGTTTGATTCTCTAAACAATTTTCTTCAGTCTGTACACCTCTCATTCAGTGAAACCACCTCTCCCTTTACTGCTCATCTGTAGCTTTGCAGAGTTAGTGAACAGCTCTCTGTCAGAGAAGTCACCCTCAATTTTCTCTCTCTTCATGTTCCTTGTTCTCTGTAAGAACAATTTGATTTTACCAACACTGTAAGCTCTTTTGGGTTTTACGGCTAACAACCACTTCGTAGTCAAAGGATTCACTCTCCTTATCAACAGCAGAGTCCTCCTCCATACTGGATGTAGACTGTGTCTATCTTTTTCACTGCTGTCTTTCCTCTGGTCTTACTTGCTATCCCTTTCTTTGCCTGTGAATTGTCACTTTTACTTTTAGTTTTCAACATTTAGTTTTGGTGCAGTGGTTAGCACAGTTGCCTCACAGCAACAAGGTCCTGGGTTCGAGCCCCGGGGTAGTCCAACCTTGGTGGGTCATCCCGGGTCGTCCTCTGTATGGAGTTTGCATGATCCCCCCCGTGTCTGCGTGAGTTTCCTCTGGGTGCTCTGGTTTCCTCCCACAGTCCAAAGACATGCAACTCTGGTGAATTGGCCATACTGAATTCTCCCTAGGTATGAATGGGTGTGTGCATGTGTGTCGGCCCTATGATGGCCTAGGGGCCCGTCCAGGGTGTCTCCCCACCTGCCGCCCAATGACTGCTGGAATAGGCTCCAGCATCCCAGCAACCCTGAGAGCAGGATAAGTGGTTCAGATAATGGATGGATGGACTTTTAGTTTTCCTTTCCAGATGTGTCAGTCTTAGGGCCTTATCGTCATCATCTTTCATGTCAACTTCACTTCCTCCCAACACTACATCGTCTGCAGCGCTTTCACTTACACAGTTTTTGTTTTGCAGCCTCCAGTCCCTCACCTTCCTCCTTTTGTCCTTCCTGACCCACCTGACTGTCTTGCTGTACTTCACCTTTCTCCTCCTGTCCTCCCTCACCCACATTACTGTCTTACTGTACTTTGCCTTTCTCCTCCTGTCCTCCCTCACCCACCTGACTGTCTTGCTGTACTTTGCCTTTGTCCTCCTGTCCTCCCTCACCCACCTGACTGTCTTGCTGTACTTTGCCTTTGTCCTCCTGCCCTCCCTCACCCACCTGACTGTCTTGCTGTACTTTGCCTTTCCTGCCCCTTCACACTTTCCTGGCTGTCTTGTCTCATTGTCCCCATCTCATGGTTCTGTTGCTCGGTTCCCCTCTCCCAGCAGGTGCCTTGTTAGAACCATTCTGTCCTGATGTAGAGTTTTCCTCCGGACATGCTCTGATGAGATGTCCCTCTTTACCACAATTAAAACATCTCATATTGTCGGATGTTACAAAAATTATATAACCAAAGTCATCTACTCTGTTTGAAGGTTAAGTTCAGCTCCTCACTGCTGTTGTTCAGGATCATGTGTAGATGCCTTCTGTGTGACACTACATGCTTTAACTGAGGAGACTCACAGCCTGAGCAGACTTTTTCCTGATTTGGGAGACTGTTTTTCCTTGTCGAGATAACTCCTGTGTCAACACTTCATCTCTAACGAACGGGGAAACGTTTGACAAAATCACTTTTTCCGCTGGCGTGGCGAGACGCAGAACAGATACGAACGCATCATTCACCACAATCCCCTTCTACAGCACCGTGTTCGCCTTTTCAGCGATGTCTACAAATTTGACCGCCCCATTGTTCATCTGAGCAACGGGCTTAATGTTGTAACCCCACAACCTGCCCCACGGCCAGAGTGCAGTCCTCCACTGAATGAGGGAGAGCCGGCATGATCTTAATGCCGTGCTCCCTTGCCACTTTCTTCAGAGCTATACTGGTGTCTTGCACGCCAACCAGCAAACACTGGCCGACTACAAGCACACATACACACACACACCCACACACACACACACACACACATACATGCAGAGCCCCTAAAATCTCCCTATCTATACACCAAACAAGCAAACCCTACAATATACACTATTTACAATGAAAGAGAGATGGAAAAAAAGTTTGAAAGTCACTCACTCTGTAGAGATTGTAGCAAATGCTTGCGTGCTTCGCTTGCTCAGTCACGTCCCCATCCACTCAGAGAGGGGAGGGGGATGAATAGACTGTGTGTGTGTCAGGGGGCACCGAGTGGAATCTCATTGATGATCATGATATTGATTCACTACTCCAGAAACTTCCTTATTTCTGATTGAACACTTCTGGATTCTGATTGTGGAGTGAGCATCCGCTCTCCTGAGTGGCTTCTGCAATCAAGGACAATTACCCTTAACTTGTGCTCTGGCACCCCCCCTCCCTCTCTCTCGCTCCCTCCCTCCCTCCCTCTATCTCTCTCATACACACATACACAGACTCATCCACTAAATTAAAGGTTGTCTCCAACTTCTTTTCTCCTTTCCCTTCACCTTTTACTTCTCCCATCTTCTGTCATCCTTTCACTCTTTTTTCTTGCTTTTTATGTCCCCAAATTGGTGGAAACGACAGTAAACATGCAATGCTAAAGCTGTCCCTTTGTCGTTGTGCCTGCTTGTGTGCGTCTAAGGGTTCTCTGATATTCATGTTACATTTCTGCTGCTCTGTAAAGCAGAGGAGAGGGCAGGAGAGCTGCTGGAACTTTCTTTTTGTGGAGGAAGAGGGACACAGACTGACAAATAAGCTGACGGTACAAAAATAAACAGACACAGGCGGATATATTTAGGGAGATAGGCAGACAAACAGACACCAAGAGACACAGCCGGAGAGAAACCGGCAGAGAGACTGTTGTCGCAAAACCGCACAAAACGACTGTGAAATGGAGTGGTGGTGCAAGTGTGATGATGTGAAAGAGAAACATAGATATAAGGAAATATAACTAGTGTACAGGGGTACAACAGAGCGAGTGCTGCTCAGCCATCTGGTGTGTGTGTGTGTGTGTGTGTGTGTGTGTGTGTGTGTGTGTGTGTGTGTGTGTGTGTGTGTGTGTGTGTGTACATATGTGCCAACCTGCATTGTATCAGGATACTGCAGAGACTGACTTAGATTACTGAGACTGATATCAAAGTCACACTCTAGGACACACTCCAAGTGTTGGCGTTGAACCAGACACACACACACAACGTGTGGAAAGGCATTCTCTCCTTAGGCCTTTTGGTTTTCATTGTGAAGTGAACAGAAAAATATCCAGCTGAAAGACAAGTGCCTCTTTTGTGTTCTTGTGTGTTTGTGTGTGTACATGCTAGTGTGTGTGTGCGTGCACTCATGCATGCATGCATGCCAGGGTCTCCCCTTTAATTGAAGTGTGCAGCGAGTTGGCAGGCTGCCTGATGTTACTCAGTAATATGGGCGAACAATGGAAGGAGACAGAGGGAGGGAGGGGATGAAAGGGATCTGCAAACATGCGAGGGGAGGATGGGGTTTAAAAGAGCACCGGTGGGTGAGGAATAAAGAGAAAAAAGAGAAGGAACGAGATAGAGGGCGAGAGATAGAAATGGGGGTGTGGGGGTGTGGGCGTAGCAGAGATGATGGGAAAGTGACCGGTAAGGAGGTTTATGATGGAAAGAATTAGAGGGTGATAAGAGAATTAATGGAGGGATGGATGGGGGCGTGGAGTTATTGAAGGAAGTCCTGTGTTCCGTCTCCTGTGTGGGCCAACAAGATTTGGCTCTTGCGAGACCACAGGCCCTGAGTCTGGTCTCCACATGGCTCAGCATCTCAGCTTTTTCTCTCTCTCTCTCAATCTCTCCTGCTTTTGTCTATCTATCTATCTATCTATCTATCTATCTATCTATCTATCTATCTATCTATCTATCTATCTATCTATCTATCTATCTATCTATCTATCTATCTATCTATCTATCTATCTATCTATCTATCGAGCTATCTATCTATCTATCTATCTATCTATCTATCTATCTAGCTATCTATCTATCTATCTATATAGCTATCTGTCTGTCTGTCTGTGTCTGTCTACTTCAACATCTCTTGGTGTTGTGTTTTCCTTTTCGATACTACCATTTCTAACGACCTTTTTGGCTGGATTGGCCGGCGGGCCAGCCCCGCAAACACGAATGTCCTTGACTGACTGACTGACTGACTGACTGAGTTATCAGTTTGACATCAGTTGGGCCACTTGATCAGGTGACCAACAATGTCACCAGAGTTACACGAGTGCTTGGCCAAGCGCCGAAAGGCATGAGGGAGAGCGCACAGTTAACATACCCCAAATAACAATCACTCTGACAAAACACTCACTGGTGAATTCACAAAAGGGTTCTGCGACTTTTGCAGCTGCTAAACCTGCACAAATAAGACAAAAAGAAATTGTGTAATTCTCAAGGCACCCGCAAAGTGTGAAATGCAACCCTAACTGTGCTGCCAAGCAAATAGCATCTTGGTGCTCTGATGCTATTTGCACATATTTGAATTAGGTAATATGCATACATTTGGCAAAAAAATGGTACCCTTTCTGTGCAAATGAGCCTCATTGCAAAAAAGTCCAGTTGAAAAAACACCAGCACTAATAGCCACACACAGTTAAAATGAAAATGTTTAGTGTCTTCTGAGTAACATGCGCATTTGTAAGGGGTGTCACGCCCAGACTTTCCAGTGATCATGGCAGCAGTGATTGTAGCCAGGCTAAGGCATCATCATGCCAGGTGTGCTCATGAGCGGATATTTCACAGGAGAATATCACTTTTCGATTAAACAATAATGAAAATAATAATACATTTTATTTATAGAGCGCTTTTCAGGGTACTCAAAGACGCTTTACATAAGTTAAAATGAACATAAAAGCAACACACTAAAAACACAACACATACCATTAATCACACATTGAAAGCAATTGTGAAAAGGTGATTTTTTATTTTTATTTTTTTATTTAATTTGATTTGTACATGGACAGATTGGGGCAGTCTACGATGTGTTTGGGTAGAGAGTTCCAGAGGGAGGGGGCAGCTATGGAGAAGGCTCTGTCACCCAAGGTACATTGCTTGGTTCTGTGTGGTGGAGACAGGAGTTTGGCACCGGAGGAGCAAAGGCTGTGGGAAAGAGTATGGTAGAGGAGCAGGACGGTGAGGTAGGAGGGGGGCCTGGTTATGGGGGACTTGGTGAGTGAGGAGAAGGAGTTTGAATTGGATCCGTTGTGGGACAGGGAGCCAGTGGAGGTTCTGGAGGACAAGGGTGATGTGGTCATGGGAGCGGGAGTGGGTGAGCAGGTGAGTGGCATAGTTGTGGATGTATCGGTGCTTGTTTTGGACTTTGGATGATGAACTGTAAAGAATGCTGTTGCAATAGTCAGTTCTGGATGTGATTAAGGCATGGATCAAAGTTTCAGCAGCAGAGAAGAAGAGTGATGGACAGAGACGAGCTATGTTTTTTGAGTAGCAAAAGGCAGTCCTGGTGATTTTATGTGGTGTTCAAAGGAGAGGTTGCTGTTGAAAATGATTCTAATGTGGATATGTGGGGAGGGGGACATAATGGAGTTATTGATAGTGAGGCAGAAGTTGTGTGTGGTTTTGGTAGGGGATTTGGTACTGATGGTGATCATGTCAGATTGGCTTGCGTCCATGATTTAATTTCAGTGAGGAAGCTGGTCAGAGTGGGGTGAGTTGCAGTGGTGAAGGATTTAGTGAAGATGCAGAGCTGGACGTTATCGGCATGGCAGTGGAAATGGAGACCATGATGACATAATGTTATCAAGGGGGAGCATGTAAAGGATGAACAGGAGAGGACCAAGCACCGAACCCTGGGGGACACCCTGGGATAGAGGAGTGGTGAAGGAGATGCAGTTGTTGATGCTGGTGAACTGTTGTCCATTTGTGAGATATGAATTTAGTCAGTAGAGGGCAGTACCAGTGATGTTGAGGGAGTATTCAAGGCGAGAGAGAAGAATGGTGTGGTTGATGGTGTCGAAAGCTGCAGTGAGGTCAAGGAGAAGAGGAGGTCATTGGTGACTTTAAGGAGGGCCGTTTCTATGCTGTGCTGTGAGCAGAAACCAGATTGAAATGGAGCCAGCGAATGAATCCAGGAGTTGTGGAAATTTCTCTAGAATGTCAGGGGTAGTAGCTCTAGGAAAGCAGCATGTGACTGCATTTATAAAATGGATGTTTCGGAGTGTAGACCCCCCCCCCCAGTGATCAAGGTAGTTGGGGAGGGATGAATGTGTGACTGACAGTGCTGTCAGGGACAGTCTTGAGAGTGAATGAGTGATGTTGGCTTGAGGAAGCAGCAATGGAACTAAGAGTGACCATCCTGCCCGAACACTGGGGAGGACGTTGCAAGCGGACCCATGCAGGAGGACTCGCAGTGATCACGGCAGTTGGAGGTGGGTCAGCCACCACAGCATCTGGGACAGCCATTGCAGCAGGAGTAGTCCCAACTGAAGCAAGGACCGGTTACACATGGGAAGGAGCAACATCGGCCATGTGAATAGCATTGGCCACAGGGGCATCTACAGGGTGAACCGTGACATCAGTCGATAGCATGGTCAAACACTGAGAGGTTTATGGCCAGACGCAAGGCAGCTTGGGATATTTCCTTCTTGCCAAGTCTGACTACCACTTCCGACCACATTTCCTGTGAGCTGGCAGTGGAGCAGGAGGAGGGCCGGCAACGAGACGATGCGCCCCAGAGGATGTTATCGTAGATGGCCGAGTTCATAAGTGAGATCATTTCGGACTGTGTGGCTGCGGTGTCAATAAAATCAGATAAAAGAGAGTAATTTTTTCACCGTTCATATGAGCGCCGTCGGATATCATTTTTGAGGTTAGTAATGTAATTTATTGCTTTTAGGCAGTCCTCACTGGGCATTGTAACTTTAAACCAGTTGATTGATGTTCACAGATAAGAGGAAGTTAGCCATGAGCTGCGTTAGTCATTAACACCGTCAGCTGAGGGATGAGTCCACGCGGTTCTCACCAGGACTGCAGGGAGTCATTGCAATGATTAATGATGGGGTAAAAACCCATACGATAGTACAGGCAAACCATAAAATAAGTTAAAATAATCCAGTGGTCCCAAGGAGTTGTTGAAAGTTTAAAAGTATGCAGAGCCACAAACAAACGAACTGGCAACTGGAACCCAAAAATCATCAAACTTCATGGAGCTGAAACCAGAATCATTTGCAGATACAGGTTTGCCAGGTAAAACAATTCTTGCTATTCTTGATGACACTAAGGATGACATTGAACCTGCTCTTGGTGCAAAGCCACCATTTATACTTTGCCACATGGGTAATTGCAATCAGACAAAAAGAGGGCAAATTGCACTTAGCTGCAAAACCTTATGGCCGTGTTTCCGCTGTAATATCATTCACCCAAGATCTTTTGTCAGTCGGACCCTGAGACGGGGCAGATATCGGTTGCAAGTCATGCGAAATTCATGATGCCATCCGCGGCCGCAATCCGTTCTTTGTTAATTTACCTGTCAATACAGAGTGGGCCTTAGACCAATGAGAGACAACCGCAGATAGAAACAGATGAAAGCGGAGGGGAGTTAACAGAACATTAGCATAGTTATACTTGCATTTATGTTGGCACGGTGGCATCACGGTTAGCATGGTCGCCTCACAGCAAGAAGATCCTGGGTTCGAGTCCTGGGGTAGTCCAACCTTGGGGGTCATCCCAGGTTGTCCTCTGTGCAGAGTTTGCATGTTCTTCCGTGTCTGCATGGGTTTCCTCCCACAGTCCAAAGACATGTTTGTAGGTCAGGTGACTCGGCCGTACTAAATTGTTGCTATGTGTGAATGTGTGTGTGTGTCGGTGTGTGTGTTTAATATCCAGGAATTCACATTATAGACACTACTAGATTGTCCACAGTTTCCAACATTGACCATACACGGTCCGGCCATACGCTCGGTTTTGACCTCGTCTTGTTTTGTACGCACTGCAAATGGCAGAGACATGCGCCCATGCTTCATGTGCTTTGCATGTCAGCAGCTGTATAATGTTAAAAAATTGGTGTCTCAGGTGGTAATTGTCATGCCGCTCTCTCCTCCTTTAGACATTCACCCATGTACACACACACCCACACACACTCTCACAGATGCCCCATACTCCGTCTCCAAAATGAAAAGGCTTAATCCATTCAGGCTTATCAGCCTCTGAAGTGTGTGTGTGTGTGTGTGTGTGTGTGTGTGTGTGTGTTTGTTTTTTGGGTAACAGGCAGCAAGGGATTTGGGCTTTGCTTCTGATCACCATCTGAGCCTAGCACGAGTTATTCAGCCCTTTGTTAACACTGAGCAATGGGATATGTGTATTTATTTGTGTGTGTGTGTGTGTGCTGCTGATGCAACTGAAGGGCACGGCAGTGTGATAGTAGACATGGAAAAATGTCCCTTTGGTTGGTCTTCTGCCTCTACTCCTACCAGGAAAACCGTGTCCAAAATCTCAGTGAATTTTGAGACACAATATACTACACAAAGTGTATGCGATGCGTGCCATTCTGTGTCTCTCTTCACTTCAGTCACACGAATATGACGGCATGATGTCAAATCAAGCTAACTGACCGTCAGCTCCTTATTTCCAACTTTCTCGTTTCCCTCCATCCGCTTATTTTTTTCTTGCTTCCTCTGAACCCTACGCCTTCTTTCCCTCTGGCTATCCATTACTCCCTCCCACCTTCCCTGTGTCAAACCATTTCTCCCTCCTTCATCCATCCAGATATTCCTCCTCCTTCCTCTCTCTCATTTATTCCGTCCTTCCCTACGTCCCGTTGGTTTCCTTCCCTCCTCCTCCTCCTCCTCCTCCTACCGCCATCGTCTACCACAGTTGCTGTCGGTGTATTTTGCCATACTATCGTATAATATGTTGGGTGTTGATGTGAATTCTATCGTTTAGTTCTGTCGTTTCGTTCTTCGCTTTCTTGATGATTTCAGATGCGAGGCACCTCGTGAGTCTGGCTTCCAACTCTCAGTCACAAAAACAACATTTCGTCTCGAGTTTAGCTGTGCCATATATGTAGCTGTGGGGGTAGGGATGGGGGTCGGGGGTTGTTTTGACCCCTCCATAATCTGTTTGGTTGCTGTTAGATCTTAAAGCTTATTTTTAATCAACATTGTTATCCTATTTTTTGCTGTACCCCCACCACTGTTCCCTGTTAGCCTCTCCCTTGTAGTCTGTCACTTGGTCGTGCCCATGCGATTTCATTCAAGGTAGGAGTTCACAGAAACACCATCAGCAGATGCAAGTAAGACGTTCTGCTTTACTGGGTTGTTGGTTTGCCAGGGTCTCTGCCGGTGTATTGCATTTAAGGTGTTTTTATCATGGTGCACAGGCAACCGCCACCGTGGGCTGTGTGTTGGAAATTGTGGTCACTCACTCATGGACAACCTGAGGGACGTTTAGTAGACTGCACTCCACCTACACACGCAGCACAGGTGCACCATGGATACGGACAATGTCGTGCTTGTTTAAGCTACAGTTAAAACAGGCATTGGGTGGTAGTGAAGAGTTGCCGGGTGGCTGGGCAACCACTGCAGAAATAGTGAGGGAGACAGCTAGGAAGGTACTTGGTGTGTCATCAGGACAGAGGAAGGAAGACAAGGAGACTTGGTGGTGGAGTGAGGAAGTACAGCAAAGTGTACAGAGGAAGAGGTTGGCAAAGAAGAAGTGGGATAGCCAGAGAGATGAAGAAAGTAGACAGGAGTACAAGGAGATGCAGCGTCAAACGAAGAGAGAGGTGGTGAAGGTAAAGGAAAAGGCGTATGGTGAGTTGCATGAGAGGTTAGACACTAAGGAAGGAGAGAAAGACTTGTACCGATTGGCTAGACAGCGGGACCGAGCTGGGAAGGATGTGCAGCAGGTTAGGATGATGAAGGATAGAGATGGAAATGTGCTGGCAAGTGAGGAGAGTGTGCTAAGAAGGTGGAAGGAGTACTTTGAGGGGCTGATGAATGAAGAAAATGAGAGAGAGAGAGAAGGTTGAATGATGTAGGGATAGTGAATCAGGAAGTGTGGTGGATTAGCAAGGAGGAAGTGAGGGCAGCTGTGAAGAGGATGAAGAGTGAAGAGGCGGTTGGTCCAGATGCCATACCTGTGGAGGTATGGAGATGTTTTGGAGAGATGGCAGTGGGGCTTTTAACTAGATTGTTTAACACCATCTTGGAAAGTGAGAGGATGCCTGAGGAGTGGAGAAGAAGCATACTGGTACTGATTTTCAAGAATAAGGGTGATGTGCAGAACTGTAGCAACTACAGAGGTATAAAGTTGATCAGCCACAGCATGAAGATGTGGGAAAGAGTAATAGAAGCTAGGTTAAGAGGAGAGGCGATGATCAGCGAGCAGCAGTATGGTTTCATGCCAGGAAAGAGAACCACAGATGTTATGAATGCTTTGAGAGTGTTGATTGAGACATATAGAGGAGGCCGGAAGGAGTTACATTGTGTCTTTGTGGATCTAGAGAAAGCATATGACAGGGTGCCAAGAGAGGAGGTGTGGTATTGTATGAGGAAGTCGGGAAGTGCAGAGAAGGATGTAGGAGTGGTGCAGGATATGAATGTATGTATGTATGTTTTAATTTGGTATATAAAATGTGGGAAAGGATTGCTGAATTGCGACTCTGGTCCTTTTTGGCTGCTCCAACTTCCGGTACACCTGACCGCAGTGGGGGGGATGTGCGTTAGCAAAGTGCGCATGTTACTTACTAACTCGCATACGCACTTTATAAAAAAAAGTACATCCATATGCCCTGCTGCTAAGTACCCTGTTAACATCTTTATTCCAGCATCTTTGCACTGTGCACCATTACACTATTGTCTTCCTGTTACATCATTGTTGATTTTTTGTTTTATAATATATTGTTTATATACATCTAAATGTGTATGTAGTAGTTAAATGTGTATGCTTACCTTGTTGTCTTTGTTTTGGCTGTATGTGTATTTTGTGTTAGTACATGGAGCGCAGTGGAGGAACCGGAATCTAATTCCTTGTATGTGTAGGCCGACACATACCTGGCCAAATAAAACTGATTTTAGGGTCTTCTGGGTAGCATGGCGGTCTATTCCGTTGCCTACCAACACGGGGATCGCCGGTTCGAATCCCTGTGTTATGTCCGGCTTGGTCGGGCGTCCCTACAGACACAATATGCCGTGTCTGCGGATGAGAAGCCGGATGTGGGTATGTGTCCCAGTCGCCGCACTAGCGTCTCCTCTGGTCGGTCGGGGCGCCTGTTCAGGGGGGAGAGGGAACTGGGGGGGAATAGCGTGATCCTCCCATGCGCTACGTCCCCCTGGAGAAACTCATCACTGTCAGGTGAAAAGAAGCGGCTGGCGACTCCGCATGTATGGGAGGAGGCGCGTGGTAGTCTGCAGCCCTCCCCGGGTCGGCAGAGGGGGTGGAGCAACGACCGGGACGGCTCGGAAGAGTGGGGTAATTGGCTGGGTACAACTGGGGGAGAAAAATAAAAGTTGATTTTGATTCTGATTCTACTCTACTCTTTTGCTCTCATTGATTTTAACTCGGTTACATGATTTGTGATAAAGCACACGTGCAGGCCACGCAAATGGGGAGTAAGCATAGCCGTCACCACCAGACCACCACATGAGCACCAAGACCGGATCTAAACAAGCAGGCGTTCACATCAACAGCCGTGATGCCTCCGCATCGGCTCGCACACAGCAAGACAGTCCTGTGATGAGTCAGCGAGGTTAATCCACCAGATTACACCAGATTACAATGCATTTGGGATGGATGACTCGGAGATTACAGTGGAGAGTTAAGGGATAGAGAGATGGATGAATGGATGGCTGATTCGTTGAGGGATTGGTAGAAGTGCAGAGGACGGCTGGATGGATGGAGGAAAGGTCATTGTTTGCTAACGCAGAACCCTGAAATAAAGGGATACACATCTGTGCATTTATAGATGAGAGAGAATTAAGTAGAGAATCCCAGGATAGACGGGTGACACCATAGTTACTCTTGTTTTGTTGATATCTTGAGGATAATTTGGTTTTATTTTTCTATTTTTATTGCCGTGTTTGTTGTTTCAGGCCCACCGCTCCTTCCCTCCTCTTCCTCCGTTGCAATCAAGTAGAAATCACCTCACAGGGAGGCTGTGAGCAATATAGGGAATTGATTTTTTTTTGTTTTTTTTTGTGTCACAACCTTTCTCTTATTGTTATGGTCGGGGGATAGTACGCCCATATTGCGTCGACTTGTGTTGACATTCTACACTCTGAACCCTGCCGTGACATCTAATCCAGAGCCGGTCGGAGTGACGCCGCATAGCCACGAGGCGTTTCAGAACATATGACCGAAGCAGCGGACCAGATGGTTCCAGCCATATGACCAGGAGAAACATGTAACGTGTGACTTTTTTCCCCACAACAACAGAGCACAGGAAGGTGAGTGTGTGACTCGGGGGAAGGACCAGAGATGGACTCGCTGTGCGACGCTTCTGTTGCAGCCACGCACTCGTTGCATAACGTGTCGCTGTGATGAGGCGTACTGTTCATGCAGATCACCAGCATGGTGGATCAGGAAGCCTCTCTTCTTAAACTGATAATTATGCATGCTTTTCTGCAGGATCGTTCGGCGCTGCGGAATGGCCAGCTGGATTTCATGAGGTCATTCAAGGATTTAGTTTGATAATGCTGTTTGGCAGAAGTATCCGTGTATTATCCTTGAGCAAGGCACGTAATCCCAACTGGCTCGTGGACAGCAGACTGACTCTTTTGTCTGCCAGAGAGAGGAAAGACAAATCTCTTAGGTTACTGATAAAACCAATAACCCAGGAGATAAGGAGAATAGGAGAGATCAAGAAACGAGCGCATGACTAAATCTTTAGTGGTCTAGGTTTAGTGGTTTAGGGCGGTCTGACAGGACCTGGAAGTGGGGCAGGCTAAGCTAACTGCTAGCTGATGCAGACCGGCAGTTCTGACAGTCATCCTGGCTGGCATTCGTTCTCTGGACAGTGATTTGTTTATTTATTTATGTAACCCCTTTCCTCCCCTATTGTGTCTGGCCAATTACCCTCTCTTTGCTCCACCCTCTCTGCCGATCCGGGGAGGGCTGCAGACTACCACATGCTTCCTCCGATACATGTGGACTCGCCAGCCACTTCCTTTCATCTGACAGTGAGGACTTTTGCCAGGGGGACGTAGCACGTGGGAGGATCACGCTACCCCCCCACCCCGAACAGGCGCCCCAACCGACCAGAGGAGGCGCTAGTGCAGCGACCAGGACAAGTACCCACGTCGGGCTTCCCACCCGCAGATGCGGCCAATTGTGTTTGTGGGGACGCCCGACCAAGCCGGAGGTGACACGGGGATTCGAACTGCCGATCCCCGTGTTGGTAGGCAACGGAATAGACCGCTATGCTACCCAGACGCCCCGACAGTGATTTTTTTTGGCTAGTTTAGATATATGTGTTAGTTTGGATATTTGTGTTCTTGTAGTTGTGTTAGTTTCTGGGTGTGTTCTTGTCTTTGTGTGGGCTGGGGGAAACGACAAAGTGTTCCTGGTTCTGATTCTGATCTTTGAGTGCTGTCATAAAGGTACAGGGACCGCACACATACCCTGCAGTGTCTCGTTTTGTGTGTTTCTATGTCTTCAGCAACACATAAATCTGCACAGGGCTGGATGGTAACTGTGCGAGAGGCTTTCTGATGGGGACAGACGGCCTGCCTGGCTGACTTACCCGCCTCTGCTGGCTGTTGCACGGAGACGGTGGATGCTGCCTTCTGAAGAGTCGGCAGGGGGAAAAAACCCCCCGGCAAACTTACAACAAGAATAAGTTGTGAGCGAGTTGGATGAACAGATTGATGGATGTTGGGGGTTGGAGGGAGACACGGGGAGAGGAGCGGGTTTTCCAGGTCCGTCTGGTCCTGTCCAAACAGCCTACTGTGCCCGAGTCTCATGCTGAATACAAGCCCAGCTCTCTCTCTCTCTCTCTCTCTCTCTCTCTCTCTCTCTCTCTCTCACTCATCTCTCTCTACCTTGTTCACTCTCTCTGCCTTCCTCGTTCTCTCTCTCCCTCCCTCGTTCTCTCTCTCGCCCTTGTTCTCCCTCTCGTTCTCTCTCCCTCCCTCGTTCTCTCTCTCGCCCTTGTTCTCTCTCTCGTTCTCTCTCTCTCCCTCCCTCGTTCTCTCTCTCGCCCTTGTTCTCTCTCTCTCCCTCGTCTCTCTCCCTCTCCCTCCTTCTCTCTCTTTTGCTCTCTCTCATTCTCTCTCTCTTCCTTCTTCTCTCTATCTCTCGTTCTCTCTCAAATGAATTCAATTCAAAATTCTCTCGTCCTCTCGATCGTTCTCTCCCAAATTAATTCAATAAAATTCTCTCTCCCTTGTTCTCTGTTCCTCATTACCTCTCTCTCGTTCTCTTATTGTCTCCCTCCCTTGTTCTCTTATTCTTTCTCTCCTTTTATATTTTCCCGCTCTTCCTCTTCTCCTCTCTTCTGATTTTTCCCCTCTTTTCTCTCGTTCCACTCTTTCCCTCCTCTCTGTGCCGTTGCTCCTTACCGTCGCGTCTCTGCCAGGCGTCACAGACAGATGACAGAATGTGGAGAGAAGGATTAGGGAGGAGAGATGCAGCGAGACAGAGGGATAACAGATTCTTGGCCAGCATGTGTGTGTTAATTTAGGGAGATGCTGTCTGTGCACGTGTGTGTGTTTGTGTGTGTGTGTGCAGTTGAGCTTGCCCAAATGTATGCATATTTGTAAATGGGATGCTCTCATGTGTTTGTTTTTAGCAAATATGTGAGTAAATATAAAAGTTTATTTTTAAAGCACCTGTTTAAACCCCCGTTCCAAAGCCCTTCATTGTGGTATAAAGAAAAACTGCTAAAACCCACCCATCCATTATCCAGGCTGCTCATCCGACCCGGGGTCGCGGGGGCTGCCGGGGCCCTGTCCCAGCAGTCATCACAACTCCAAATACAAAAACAACACAAGAGCGACAGGGAGCACGCACGCCGTCAAGTTACAACGCAGTGCAGTAGAGGTGTCACGAGTCTCCAGAGCCGTGATTCGATTGGACTCTTGTGTTTAAGGTTCACGATTCGATTTTTCAATTTGAACATTTTTTTCAGTACTGACGGCTATGCCATCGTTAGACTGTTCAGTCTTGATTTGTAAAGATCAACACATCGTTGGTTTTATGCCCTGACACCTGTGTTTTACATCTTCACATGTGTTCTTTATGAAGATAGGCTACAGGCTGTCCAGTGTGGTATAACCGCCATGTTGTTTTTTGGAACGTACCACACTACGGCCATATGGTCAAATTTAAATTAAGTTTCCTTTATAACCCCCTCGGGAAAACTCAGTTCCTGCAAAATAACCCATCCTGGCTGTGATCCGTGTAGCTAGGAGTGGTGGACTGCTGCCTTCATGCTCCACCCGGGGGACCAACTCCAGTTCTCTCCCCATTGCCTTGCTCAGGGGCACAGACAGGAGTATTAACCCTAACATGCATGTTTCTTTTTGATGGTGGAGGAAACCAGAGCACCCGGAGAACACCCACCGCAGACACGGGGAGAACATGCAAACTCCACACTGAGGACGACCCCCCCCCCAAGGTTGGACAATCCCGGGGTTCGAACCCAGGACCTTCTTTTTTTTTCTAAAATTTATTTCTGATTTTCCCCTTTTTTCTCTCAATTTAGTGGCCAATCGATCCCTAATTTTGTTCAGGCACACACCCTTGTACTGGATGCGTTCGCCAACTGCATCTCTCCGGCCGGCGGTCTCGAAGGAGACGCCTTGCCACTTTCGTGACAAGGCGACTCCAGGCCGAACCACTGCTTTTTCCCCACACACACAGAGACGCATTCATGTGACGAACACAAGCCGACTCCGCCCCCTCCCGAAGACAGCGTTGCCAATGATGGCTGCTTCATCGAGTCCGGCCATAGTCGGATCTGACGAGACCGGGGCGCGAACCCCGGTCCCCAGTGGGCAACTGCATCGACACCAAGCCGATGCTTAGACCGCTACACCGCCATGGATCCCCGAACCCAGGACCTTCTTGCTGTGAGGCGACAGCGCTAACCACTGGGCCACAGTGCTGCCCCATTTATTATTTATTATTAAAAACATATTTAAAATGTAATAACAATAATCTATTTCACCAGCTGACAGATTTGTCATGTTTCCTGAGGTGGCATATGGCGCCCATGGCCTACAAACTGTAGGTTTTCTGTCAACGACCCATTCGCTGTTGACATAACTCATGGGGAAGGCAAAGTGTTGCCACAGCAGTGACTTCAGGGAAGCAGAAGGATTTTCCAGTTCTGCTATCTCTCCATCATCTCCGACTCCATTAGTGGCCGTGGTGTCTCTAAAAGTGCAGCTGCAGCCTACCGGCAAGCTAGCTGTGTCATCTTTGAAGCGTTGTGTTTCTTTCTTCGGACACGTGCTGGACACAAGTAGGCGGGGGTGGAGAGAAAAAAACATACTGGTTAGAATCGAGGATCCAGCTTTTGGTTTCGAAGTTCGAAACTGAACGTTCGTGTTGATCGATCTTCGATTTAGAGTCGAAATCGTGACACGCCTACAGAGTACGCAATGTCAAACAGGATGCAAAGCAAGAGAAAAACAGACGGTGCTTTAAGATGTCTGTAAAGAACGATAACATGCTGATAATCTCATGTTAAGAGGCTCTGATGCTGGGCTACATGGTGGAAAATGTGACCATGATTAGTATTATCCAATCAGATGATACCACCTCCCCACCCCCCATTATTCACTAAAGGACGGTTTGGTCAAGTTAGCCAGCTCAAGTTGCTCCTGAATGACAGGGGAACAGTCAAGGAGATTAACTGCTTTTAGGACGCGTTTTTGTTCTAAATGTCAGATGATATTTCCTGAAATTTACATTTTAACTGAAAGTAATGCAGAGCAAGAAAGAGTCAATCATTAAAGACAACACGCAGGACTTCAATTCTTTGTCAATCTTTTTTTTTTGACCCAGCAGCCATCTTTAAGCAAGAAAAAAAAGGATTTGCTTGCTTGTGTGCTACCATAGACCTCTGGTTTTATAGCTCATCTGTATCTAACAGTGTTTCTGTCAAGCTGTTCTCGAGCAAGTGTTAAAGTTATGAATTAAAATTCCAATATCACACACGTGTTAACATTGGCTCGAGATGGAAAAACAGACTTGTCGGTAAGGACATGATGTGATAAAACAGGAGGGAAACAGATACTGTGAAATGTCCCGCGGTCAAGCAATACTTGCTAACCCTCATCCTTTTTCGTCCAGTGAGATTGCGTAATCACTCAAAACACACTCATCGAAACGGATAAAATGTTTTCACTTTTCCAAGGTTCACTTTATAAATTCTAACATTTGGATGAAACGTGGCTTGTGTTTCCTGCACGCTGAGAAGCCTCTCAAAGGTTGAACTGGTGGCTCAGATGTACAAATGGAGCCAATCTCGCTCTGTGAGAGTTTAGAAGGCTAAGTAGCACAGTAGCTCATTAGCTAGCATAGTATCACAGTAGTACAGTAGCTAGCACAGTACCACAGTACCACAGTAGCACAGTAGCTAGCACAGTACCACAGTAGCACAGTAGCTAGCACAGTACCACAGTAGCACAGTAACTAGCACAGTACCACAGTAGCACAGTACCACAGTACCACAGTATCACAGTACCACAGTAGCACAGTAACTAGTACAGTACCACAGTAGCACAGTACTACAGTACCACAGTAGCACAGTATCACAGTAGCACAGTAACTAGCACAGTAGCACAGTAACTAGCACAGTATCACAGTAGCACAGTAACTAGCACAGTACCACCGTACCACAGTACCACCGTACCACAGTAGCACAGTAGCCATGTGGTTGGCTGTGCCGTTATCAATCATTCATCTGCATACTGTCAAAAAAAAAGAAAAAGAAGAGTAACTCCGCTGGAGCCAATATTAAAATAATTGACCCGTATTCATTTTAAGAGGGAAAATTATTTGAGATGATTATCAACGTAATTTGATTGTTCATAACTAGATGGTGTAGAGGCCACAGTGGTGAAAGCACAACCCTGTTTTAACTCTAACCCAACACGTGAAATAAACTAAAGCTCATGGTTTGAGGACCCAGGGACCTGGCAGTAATTTAAGAATATGTAGTCAGAGGTCTGACCGTGCAGTGCTGTAGAAATTATTCAAAGAACAGTGATAACCTCTAACTCTGTCACATGAAAGGAAGTCCGTTTTGACAATATCTACGACTGACTATGATTAACAAAAAAAAAGGATTAAAAAATTCATGAAAGCCTTTGCCTCTGAAACTCTATTTTGGAAAAACAGTGTTGGTATGACACTTCCCGTGAAAAAATCATGATAGGAACATTCTAGTTTTACTGAAGTCAGTAGTGATGAGTCCATCAGAAATGATAAGGCAGGACTTCCTCTCTGGTGGCCCAACCAGAGAGAAGATAGGCAGTTAGCAAAAGATAGTAATCTGACGGACCGTGGAAATCTTCGAGATTGCCACTTTAACCCTTATTACAGGGTTTTATTTGGGAAATGTTGCTGTATTGGACTTTTATTTGTTGCTAGTTAAATACCAGACAGCAGCATCTTATACTTGCTGCAGCTGAGCAACAGTGGCTTGACTTATGTCAGGTAGACATGACACTGTGGTAGACAAGGCGTGATGACACAACAGCGTGGGCAATTTCATTAGTCTTTACAATACAGGGCACATCTTTTTCTAGTCATATTTCTCAGGACCAAATAAGGTTTTTGGTGTGCTTTTCAAAATGTAGAGTAGAATCATATCCATCCATCCATCTATCCATCCATCCATCCATTATGCAAACCACTTATCCTGCTGGAGCCTGTCCCAGCAGTCATAAGTCATATGTGGTACCTTTTTACAGGAGGATTTAAAATTTGATTACAGTTGGCCATTAAAATGCGGATTTTTTTTGGATCCCCCCCCCTTTTCTCCTCAATTGTATCCGACCAATTATCCCACTCTCTGAGCCGTCCCGGTCGCTGCTCCACCCCCTCTGCCGATCCGGGAAGGGCTGCAGACTACCACATGTCTCCTCCGATACATGTGGAGTCACCAGCCGTTTATTTTCACCTGACAGTGAGGAGTTTCACCAGGGGGACATAGGGCGTGGGAGGATCACGCTGGCCCCAGCCCCAAACAGGCGCCCCGACTGATCAGAGGAGGCGCTAGCGCAGTGACCAGGACACATACCCACATCCGGCTTCCCACCCGCAGACACGGCCAGTTGTGTCTGTAGGGACGCCCGACCAAGCCGGAGGTAACACACGGGGAATTGAACTGGCGATCCCTGTGTTGTTAGGCAATGGAGTAGACCGCCACGCCGCCTGGGCGCCCCTAGGGGGATTTAAAATTTGATTGCAGTCGGCCCATAAATGTGGATTTTTTTCCTTCAGGGTTCATAAGAAGGATTTTTGTGAGACAGCCCATCCTAATGGCCACAATTGTCAAACTAGACAATATAATGAAATGAAGATTAATGGGCAGTACAGCTGTGTGTAATCAGCATAACAACAAAAATAATTATCAAAATAATGTGATGTGAGGAAAGCATACAACATGGTGACAGAGTAGGTTCTAGAGTGCACCCGTGTGACACCCCACAAGTGAGTCAAGATGAGGAGCGTGAGACATTCACACCAATGAACACAACAGTTTTTCTGGTTGACAGATATGAAGCAAATCAGCTTAGAGCAGTCCGGGATGTGTCACTCCGCTGCCTGAGTGTGTCATCACAGCGCTGCAGTTGATGGTGTCGGAGGCCGCACCAAGTCACACAAGCCTGTGCAGCCGCCGCACGAGGGAAATGAAGGCCAGAGGTGGCGTTGCAGTAACATATCACTTGTTTCCCTCAGCAGACGTTTCTCCAAAATGTTTTTTTTTTCTCCTGGAGATTGTGATAATGTGTGTGAAGAGGAGGCTCAAGGTTGGTTGAAGGGGTCGGGCACAAAAGTAGTCGGTCACATAACCAGTGATGAGACTCATTCACAACAGTAAGCGGGCTAGGTCCGACACATCCCATGACCTGAAAGAAATTCACCAGCTCTTACGGAGGACTGGGAGATGACTTAACATGTAACTCTGGTCGTCCTGGTAACATAGCAGTCTATTCCATTGCCTACCAACAGGGGGATCCTGGTTCGAATCCCTGTGTTGCCTCCAGCTTGGTCGGGCATCCCTACAGACAAAATTGGCTGTGTCTGCGGCGGGGGGAAGCCGTATGTGTCCTGGTTGCTGCACTACCACCTCCTCTGGTCGGTCGAGGTGCCTGTTCGGGGGGGGGACTGGGGGGAACAGCGTGATCCTCCCACAAGCTACGCCCCCCTGGTAAAACTCCCCACTGTCAGGTGAAAAGACGTGGCTGGTGACTCCACATGTACGGGGAGGAGGCATGTGGTAGTCTGCAGCCCTCCCCGGATCAGCAGAGGGGGTGGAGCAGAGACCGGGACGGCTCGGAAGAGTGAGGGTAACTGGCCAAGTACAATTGGGGAGGAAATGGGGGGGGGGGGGGTAAAAAAAAACAAAGAAAAACTTAAACAGTAAAATAAATAAGTAGACGTTTTAAATGAGGGTATTCGATTCAAGAGAATGCATGCATTGTGTTTGTGTGTGAGAGAGAGAGTGTGTGTGTGTGTGTGTGTGTGTGTGTGTGTGTGTGTGTGTGCATGTTTTTGAACAGCTGTTAAACCCTTGTCTCATTGTAAGTCAGTATAGCGTATGGATAACGGTCTTGGTCTTGAACGCAGCTCCGTCTCAGTGTGAGTGTTTATCATGTTGGACAGCAGCTCGGGACGGGAGGAAATGTTGCTCTGTCAACATCTATGGGAACTGGAAACAATAGGGGGGTGGGGGGGGGGCGATGAGATTGATTACAAAGTGGAGGCGTAGCATTGTGTGCGTTTGATTATTGTATATTAGCGGTGAACTCTGCAGCAACGCTGGCGTTGTGCGTTGTTGTGCTGAAGACTTGTGTAACACTGTTGAACGGGCGGCTCTGGGTGAGGCCTCGCCAGGCCCGCAGCACAGCCAGGCT
The DNA here is from genome assembly GCF_029633865.1 of Lampris incognitus. Taxonomy (NCBI): domain Eukaryota; kingdom Metazoa; phylum Chordata; class Actinopteri; order Lampriformes; family Lampridae; genus Lampris; species Lampris incognitus. The sequence goes on from NC_079212.1 coordinate 45,344,919, forward strand.
CTGCCCCGCAGCGCATGGAGTGCTGCCAGTCAGAGCCAAGATCACTGGGGTTAAAGGTCAACAGCGAGGAAGTCTACAAGATTTTGTGTGTGTGTGTGTGTGTGTGTACGTGTGTGTGTGTGTGTGGGGGGTGGGTGGTTGATTTATTGCTTCCTGTCTCTGCCCTGATCTGTTTTCTCCATTCTCTCATCTTTCTGTACTTCCATGTCTGTCTGTCGTTTCCTCTGTCTGTCTCTTTCTATGTCTGTCTGTCGTTTCCTGTCTTTCTCTCTCTCTGTCTGCCTCTCTCTGTCTGTCTGTCTGTCTGTCTCTGTCTGTCTGTCTGCCTCTCTCTGTCTGTCTGTCTGTCTCTGTCTGTCTGTCTGTCTGTCTGTCTGTCTGTCTGTCTGTCTGTCTGTCTGCCTCTCTGTCTGTCTGTCGCTCTCTAGCTGTCTGTCTGTCTCTCTCTCTGTCCGTCTGTCTCTGTCTGTCCGTCTGTCTCTGTCTGTCTGTCTGTCTGTCTGTCTCTCTCTCTCTCTCTCTCTCTCTCTCTCTCTCTCTCTCTCTCTCTCTCTCTCTCTCTCTCTCTCTCTCTCTCTCTCTCTCTCTCTCTCTCTCTCTCTCTCTCTCTCTCTCTCTCTCTCTGTGTGTATCTCTCTTCTCTGACTAAGCGGTAAGCCAGCATTCAAAATATTTCGTTGTTTATCCTCCTAATTGGGGAAAGTATAGCAGGATAATGCTGTGTTTATGTCATCACAAGTCTAGTCTAGCAAACGCACACACACACACACACACACACACACACACACACACACACACACACACACACACACACACACACACACACACACACAGTGTAGTGTGTGTCACAGTGCTGTGAGGAGGAGAAATAGTGGGGGCAGTAAATCAGAGCATCAGATCACATCAGATAACCACCACTAGTCACGCAACAATAATAATACCCACCACTAGTCACACAACAATAATAACACCACTAGTCACACAACAATAATAACCACCACTAGTCACACACAATAATAACACCACTAGTCACACAACAATAATAATACCCACCACTAGTCACACAACAATAATAACACCACTAGTCACACAACAATAATAATACCCACCACTAGTCACACAACAATAATAACACCACTAGTCACACAACAATAATAATACCCACCACTAGTCACACAACAATAATAACACACTAGTCACACAACAATAATAATATCCACCACTAGTCACACAACAATAATAACACCACTAGTCACACAACAATAATAATACCCACCACTAGTCACACAACAATAATAATACCCACCACTAGTCACACAACAATAATAACACTAGTCACACAACAATAATAACACCACTAATCACACAACAATAATCACACCACTAGTCACACAACAGTAATAATACCCACTGTGCTGCTAACTCTCAAACAAGCCCCGCAGCTGAGGCGAGGATGAACAGGACGTCACTCAATGGTCGAAAATTTCTTTATTTTTAACCAACAGGTTACGAACCTTGAAAGAGAAAACACACAAAATACAAACATACATCATTCAAGTACCCTCAACTCAAAGCTAACACACAATACAACTCACTCACTCCCGCAATCACTCACCAGTCCGTCCTCGTCCCGTCATACTAAAGAGTCCCCGCTCCGAAGCTGCACCAACCTTCCCGACGTCACCCCCAGAACGCAAACCAGCCAATCACAGCAGCTCCCCAACTGAGACCCCGGATGCACGCATCTCTCGCCAATAGAACCTCGCAATAAAAGTCCTCATCAAGCACACAGAAATCACATACAATCGGAACTGGAATAAATCTCATTATTATTATCAATACTCAGATTCACCTATGTAACTAACAATTCAAACAATGCCACAATTCAACTACATGTAAACGAAATAACTTTCACAAGTTTGTACCCAAACCAAACAAAAATATCTGACTAAACACAACTCAAATCCAACCACCCCACAGAAAGCAACACACCTCCCACTTGGTCTACTGGACTCTAGACCTAAGGAGACCACACTAATAATCACCGCTTTCTCTTTGGTGGTGTTTCTTCGGTTAACTCTTTAATTTCTTCTTTAAGTCTTTAACGACCCCGGAGCCAGGTCCCCCCGAAGAGGCACGGCCAGCATCACAGGGTCGCTCGCTGCCAGCAGGGTGCTTATCCATGCTCCATACGGAACCAGTGGCACTCCTGTCTCTCCTGAAACCTTCTCAGCCTGGCAGCGAAGACGGTGCCGCAAAACTCTGCTTTGACCCCGTCGCCCTTCTGGTCAAGGGGCGCCAGCTTGGCCTTTGACTCAACAAGGCGGATGTCCGCCTCTGTAGACGTCTCCCACCTCAGGTACAGAACAGCTCCGAAGGCGTCATCACTCCCATCTGAAAACGTGATGCCCCACGGCTTCCCCCTCCATCCAGGAAGAGTAAGGCTCCTTTCAAAACAGATTTGACGAAGCCGCACATACTCTTCAAAAAGCTTGATGGCATCTGCCCAGAGGTCTGTCAGAAGGGGACTGTCCCACGTGTCTTTCTTGGAGTCTCCTCCCCCAGTCTCCTGGAAGGCTCTCCTTACCAAGATGGCCCCTCTCGCTTTGGCCGGGGTAGCTACACCAACAGGGTCGTAGAGCCCTGCTACCTGGCTTAGGAGCTCCCATCTGGTCTGAGGGTTTAGCTTTTTCTCCTTGATCTCCTTCTCTGAGAGGTCGACCCCCGTCCTCATCTTCTGCTTTCTTTTGGAGAAGTTGATTGAAACCATCAGGAAGAGTCTGTCGCTGTCCACGTAGTATCCAACACCAAGAGCCTTGTTGTCTTCCTGCCCTAGCTGGTTGGGCAACACCAGGGTTCCGGACTCTGGACTTGGGCTTTTAACAGCTTGCCCAACCTGACTACCCTCGCACCTCCCACTTTGACCGGACCGAACCCACGGTTTGAGCGAGAAGCCTCCGGCCCAGAGTATCTCCTCCACTCCTCTGGTGATCTTGTCCAGCTTCCCTGGGTCATTGTGGGACGTGAAGATGTCGTCCACATAGCTTTCCTCTTCAAGCACTCTTCTCTCGTCGCTCATGTGAGAGAACCTGGGCAGTCTCGCGGTTTCCCTCATGGCCAACTGCGCTATGCATCCCGCTGGCCTGTCTCCAATATTGACCCGAGTGATAGCGAAGTCTCTGATCTCTTCCTCGAGTGAGTCCCTCCAGAGGAACTGATGAAGGTGAACCTCTCTTTCATTCAGCCACACAGAATTGTACATCTTCTTGATGTCTCCTATGGCCGCATGCTCTCCTGCTCTGAACCTGAGCAGAACCGCCCGGATTGGGTTTAGCACATCCGGACCCTTCAGCAGGATGTTGTTCATGCTCGTCCCTTTGAACTCTTGGCTACTGTTCCAGACGAGCCGCACTGGCGTGGTGACAGAGTGAGGGTTCGGTGCGATTAGGTGACTTACGTACCCAACTGGCCCTCTCCAACTGTTGATTGTGTCCTTCTTTAACTCGATGGCTGCTCCTCTTTCCACCATCTCGTGTACTTGGGCTGCGTAAGCAGCTCTCCACAATGGGTCCTTCATGAGGCGCTTTTCAGTTCTCAAGAATGTCGCTTCCACCACTTTCCTGTCATTTGGAAGTGAAGCCGGGTCTTCAGTCCAGGGGTATCCCGCGTTCCAGTGCGGCGAGTCACTGTGGTTGTCAGTAGCCACATAGGTCAGGCCTTCCTTGATCTTTTCTAGTTCCTTCCCTTCAGCTAGAGTCATTTCCTTCCCCCCTGGCTGGCATTTCCCGCACCGGCATCCTCCACACTTCGGCTCACAGGCAGCTCCGATGCTGTCCCATTTCCACCACTCAAGAACTTCCTTGCTGGTTGTGGCCATGTTCCTGATCTCCTCACCACTCTCTTGCTCCAGGCCCAGCATTTCCTCTCTGGAGCTATTTGGCTCTCTGGAAATCTCTTCGACCTTGATCACTTTTGCTCTCATTGAGCGTGCAAAATGTGTCTTTGAGTTGTGAATGGATACCTTCACCTCTTCGAACAGATCAGGGTGCGCTCCCCCCACAGTCTTGCCCAGTGGGCCGTCCCACAACACCAGGTCTCCCACTGTCTTCATCCGCTGCGGAGCAAGCCTACCCTCTCGGTGGCTGATTAAGAGTTCGATTTTCTTTGGCCTGACCAGTTCCTCTGTCTTGACATCCGGGAAGAACTTCTTGAGCTGCCGCGGGCTAACGACATGGTCTGCTTGTGCGATCTCGTCCAGTCCATAACAGACGATCTGGTGGGGACTCCACTCATTCTCTGAAGTCCACATTCTGACTTTGAGCAAGTACCTTTTTGTCTGGACTCTTACTTTCATTCCACCAACTCCATGCACGACCAGCATTACCTTCTCTCCTTTCAGTTGGAGTCTGTTGGCGGCTTGGTGGGTAATGTAATTAGTGTCAGACGCAAGGTCCATCAGGGTCGCAATAGTTTGTCCTCCATTGGTTGTGACCTCCATGATCATCATAAGCACTGGATGCTCTGTCAAACCCCTTTCTTCAAGGAGACCATCACCGTTTGTGCTCGCTCTCATTGACGCTGTTGTCTTGTTGGTAAATGCCCTTATTACCCTTTCCGCTACTTCAGGGGAGACATCAGCTAGGGCCTTCTCTTGTTCTTTTGAGAGCCTTCCTGCCTTTGTGTCTCTCTTTCCCCCTTCTTGCTCTTCCCTCTTTTTCTCATCACTTTTGTGCCCTCCTTCCACGGAGCACAAGAGGTAGTGGTGGTCTGAGCCGTCTCTTTTCTGGCAGCACTTCTTCTTGCAGAGGAACCTGTTACTACATTCTCCATCCACACCATGGGATGCCAAGCATCTCCTGCAGGCTCCATTCCTTTCAATGACGTCTTTCTTTTCGGCTAGGCTGAGCCCTTTGAACTTCTCACAGAAGAAGATCCTGCCTCCGTGTTTCTCATCTCCACACACGCTGCACTCCTCTTTTGCCAAATTCCTTCCTGTGGCCCTTGTGAACGCCCTCCTTTCCGGTTTGCTCGATTTCTCAGGCTCTTCTGACACTCTTAACTGCTCCAACCTTTCGAAAACCGCTTCTTGCTCCTTTAGGAACTTTAAGAGAGCATTAAAGCGACCATCAGCGGTGACACCGTTCTCGGGTTTGGTTTCGAATTTGAGCCAGTCCATCTTCACACTGTCAGGTAGTTTGCTCTCTATAGTTTCCATTGCCAGCGGATTCTTTATGGCATCAGTATTTCCGAGATCCGTCAGATCGGTCAGGGCCTTCTCCACAGCTTGAATCAGATCAATTGTCTTTCTTGGTTGGTTTCCTTTCACCGCTGGAAACTTCTCCAACTCCCTGATTATCTGAATCGCGATGGTAGTCTTGTTCCCAAACCGGTTCTCTAGGACCCTGAACATTTCTCCTGCAGTATCATAGCTCGAAAGTCTGAGGTCTTTGGCGATTTTTTCTTCCACGCTGTCTAGGAGCTGGAATTTTTTCACTTCCGGTGACTCTGACGGATCTCCCTGCCTCTGCAGACTTTCCCAGTCTCTTCGCCATCGGTGGAAGTCTCTCATGCAACCGCTGAATGTCGGTAGTCTTGTTGGTTGGAGGCACACTCTCGGTTTGGCTGCTGCTTGCGCGCCTCCCGCTCCCAGGCTTGCCATACTGGCGCTATGTGCTTCCTCCCATGCTTTCCGCTGAGCCTTAGCTAGCTCAGCACGCTCTTCTTCGGCAGCTTCTGCCATCCTTTGCTGAGCTTCAGCAGCCTTTTTCCTGGCCTCCGCAGCCCTCTCCTCAGACTCGGCGTTAACTTCGGCAGCCTTTAGCCTGGCCTCAGCGGCTCTCTTCTCAGTCTCGGCGATCTCATCGGCCTCCTTTTTCCTGGCCCTGCCGAATTCTGCCAACCACCTGATCCAGAGCTCGTTTCTCTTGTCCTCCAGCACCCGAAGCCGCTTACTCATGTCGCACGTAACACCTTCAGGGATCCACTCTTCCCAGACAGCCAGCAGATTTTCTGCCTTGGCAATGAGACCTTCCAAGAGTGCGTTTTGCTCCTTACCGTTGCTGTAGGTTACTCCTTTCAGGCTGACTCCTTCAGCGCTTTCATAGCTTCTTTCTGCCCGTCCAATGGCAGATATTAGCTCGGTCTCCGCATATCTCGACCAAAGGCTGGACTTGACTGCCCGTCTCACCTCTTCAACTTTGAGCTCACACTCTCTGGTTACTCTCTCTATGTCTGCTTTGAGCTGCCCATCCAGTGCCTCCGCGTCATCGTACGCTTCAGCTAGCAAGCCAGCCTCATAGTCATCATTTGCAGAAAAAACCCTTTTTGCATCATCAGAAAATGATTTCCACTCAACTTTCAGCTCATCTCGAACCATGGTTGTTGCCATTCTAAGGATGAAGTTGGCTCTTTTCGTGAACGCCGTCTTCACTTTGGTCCTCTCTTTCTTTAGTGATTCCATTTTTATTGATTTACCTTGGATGCTAAGCCCTGAGCGTACCTGTATCTCCTTTTCTAACTCAAAGTCTTTCGCCCTCTCTAGCTGCCTACACTAGCTCCAAATCTTCTGCCCTGACTAGCTCAGCCTGACTAGTCTTCAGCGGCGTTACCGGGCTCACCAGGGGTCCCCCCGGGGATACCGCCCAAAATAGAAAGCAACACAAATAAATAAAGTGGGGAAGGTCTCACCTTCCCCCGCCGGCTTGCTACCCAGGTACGCTCAAAACTAAGCTAAAGCTTAGGCCATTAATTTAGACGGCTGTTAAATGTGATTACTGGCATCAGCAGGTAGCTGTTTAGTTAACCAGCTCCTATTCTACTGGCTGGGCTAGCTTTCCTTGCTAGCTCACGTCAGCTTTTGTTACGGTAATTACGTTAGCTTCCGATGCTAACTCACGTTAGCTTTCCCTTGCTAACTCTCATAATTACTAGCTAGCACACTAGCTTCATAGCCTACTAGCTGTGCTTACTTTAGCTAGCAGCGGTAGCTTCCTAAACTGCTAGCTGAGCCCTTACGTTAGTCAGCTACACGGACCTGAGCTAGCATGCTAGCTACAAACAGGTACGTCGTTGAAAGGGAAATTTCACCACCTGCCCGCTGACCCTAGTGGCCTTATGTGCGGGTTTATTACGTTTACACCAACAACATGGATACCACAACCTTTCTCGTCCAGGCGACGGTTCAGCAACTCTTCTGCCGTCGTGGTGGTTCGTAACGGTGCTGCTAACTCTCAAACAAGCCCCGCAGCTGAGGCGAGGATGAACAGGACGTCACTCAATGGTCGAAAATTTCTTTATTTTTAACCAACAGGTTACGAACCTTGAAAAAGAAAACACACAAAATACAAACATACATCATTCAAGTACCCTCAACTCAAAGCTAACACACAATACAACTCACTCACTCCCGCAATCACTCACCAGTCCGTCCTCGTCCCGTCATACTAAAGAGTCCCCGCTCCGAAGCTGCACCAACCTTCCCGACGTCACCCCCAGAACGCAAACCAGCCAATCACAGCAGCTCCCCAACTGAGACCCTGGATGCACGCATCTCTCGCCAATAGAACCTCGCAATAAAAGTCCTCATCAAGCACACAGAAATCACATACAATCGGAACTGGAATAAATCTCATTATTATTATCAATACTCAGATTCACCTATGTAACTAACAATTCAAACAATGCCACAATTCAACTACATGTAAACGAAATAACTTTCACAAGTTTGTACCCAAACCAAACAAAAATCTCTGACTAAACACAACTCAAATCCAACCACCCCACAGAAAGCAACACACCCACCACTAGTCACACAACAATAATAATACCCACCACTAGTCACACAACAATAACACCACTAGTTACACAACAATAATAACACCACTAGTCACACAACAATAATAACACACTAGTCACACAACAATAATAATACCCACCACTAGTCACAAAACAATAATAACACCACTAGTCACACAACAATAATAACGCCACTAATCACACAACAATAATAACACCACTAGTCACACAACAATAATAATACCCACCACTAGTCAAACAACAATAATAACACCACTAGTCACACAACAATAATAACACACTAGTCACACAACAATAATAACACTGCTAGTCACACAACAATAATAACACCACTAGTCACACAACAATAATAACACACTAGTCACACAACAATAATAACACCACTAGTCACACAACAATAATAATGGTGCAGATCTGATGGTCAGAGAGGGAATCCGGCAGCAGTTACTTCCTTCTGTCCTCCCTCTTTCCATTTCTCTCTTAATCATCCTATCTGTGTCCTTCCTCTCTCCTTCCTATCCCCCGACGTCTTCCTCCCTGTCAGTACGGGCGGTTGTGAGTCGGGGTTTCGGGGCGAGGCGCTGACAGATGGGGGGGGGGGGGATTGCAGGATAGTAAATACCTCCGTGTGATTTCTCCACCGTCATCCATCAGCACGCTCGTTGCGTCCTGTTTGCCGCACGCAGCATGGCGGCGGACACTCCCGCATATCCTTTCTGGAGACGCAGGGGCCCGATAGCGGAGGTGACGGAGGAGAAGCTATGATGCCATCATTCTCACTCCATCCTCCACTCTCTCTTTCCCTGTGCCTCTTATGGGCTTGTTGCCGTTGTGTTACGTGCGGTTGTGCGTTCCTGAGTTGGCCAAACGCTCGTTTCTGCTGCGGAGGATGTGATCAGCCTGGGTGTGCGGCTCCAGGTGCCGTTTTTCGGATTATCGCAGGGAGTTTGAAGCGTCTTGTGGACTGCTTTCTTTCTGCCACAGGTTCGTCTACCCCGGCGCCTCGAGTTTTTTGGGGGGGCCCCGAGGTGGTGTGGGTGGGAAACGGTGCCGCTCCGATGTGCTTGGAGCAGAAAAGTGGCGGTCATCACCCCCCGCTCTGCTCTCTGCTGCCCAGCCGGATGACAACATGTAGGTGGGTCTTGTTCCGCCGGTAGATATCGCTAACCACAGAACCGGACCAGAAGCCGTCTCTGGTTATATCTCGCCTTCGCTTACACTCCAAAGGAAGTAAAGTGAGTGCTCTTTCCCTTTCGTTATTGTAAAGATTACAAATTATGGGGCGTCCGGGTGGTTTAGCGGTCTATTCCGTTGCCTACCAACATGGGGGTTGCCGGTTCGAATCCCCGTGTTACCTCCGGCTTGATTGGTGGGAAGCCGGTGGTCGGTCGGTGGGAAGCCGGATGTGGGTATGTGTCCTGGTTGCTGCACTAGCGCCTCCTCTGGTCAGTCAGGGCACCTGTTCAGGGGGGGGGGGACTGGGGGGAATAGCGTGATCCTCCCATGCACTACATCCCCCTGGCAAAACTCCTCACTGTCGGGTGAAAAGAAGCGGCTGGAGACTCCACATCGGAGGAGGCGTGTGGTAGTCTGCAGCCCTCCCCGGGTCAGCAGCGGGGGCGGAGCAGAGACCGGGACGGCTCAGAGAGTGGGGCAACTTTCATTCATTCATCCATTCATAATCCAAACCACTTATCCTTATTCAGGGTCACAGGGATGCTGGAGCCTATCCCAGCAGTCACTGGGTGGTAGGCGGGGAGACACCCTGGGCAGGCTGCCAGTCCATCACAGGGCCCACACACACACACACACACACACACACCCCTAGGGGCAATTTAGTATGTCCGGTTCACCTGACCTACATGTCTTTGGACTGTGGGAGGAAACCGGACCCCCGGAGGAAACCCACACAGACACGGGGAGAACATGCAAACTCCACACAGAGGACGACCCGGGACGACCCCCAAGGTTGGACTACCCCGGTGCTCGAATCCAGGACCTTCTTGCTGTGAGGTGACTGCGCTAACCACTGTGCCGCCTGAGTGGGGTAACTCGCTGGATACAACTGAGGAGAAAAAGGGGGAAGAATCCCCCCCCCCAAAAAAGTTACAGACGATAAGAAGTACAGAGTGGGATGTGTGGCAGAAATAAGGTGGTGAATGTGGACTTGGTAAGCAGGCATGCTACATGACTGTCACTAGTGGACTCTCCTGGTGACAGAGAAACAGATACCTCCAGCATCTGTCAGTGTTACAAAATCAAAGGAAGGTCCACGTTCTAGAGTGTTCTAGGTGCATCCAGGGTGATGCAGAACCAGTACGGGCCCGGTGTAGATGTCTAACTTCCCTACTGCACCGCCTGCCCAACCAGGTGTCGAAATTTTTTGGTCCGTCCCCAAGAGGAATAGTTTCGAAAAGAAAATGCGAAACTCAGTGTGAGCGCAGTAGGACCAGAATACTGAAATAAGATATAGAGCGAAACCGCTACGTCACATGACTAGGCCCATACTGATTTACATATGGCTGTTTAATATTCAGCAGCGGCGCTCACTCAGGACAAAGGCGGCGTAAACACACTGAAGGGGAAGTCTGGCTACCACCATATGTAATGAGCAATGTGTGTGTGTGTTTCTCTCGTGTGGGTGTGTCAGACTATCTCCTCCGGGCAGACCAGAATCAGGACAGTTTGTGGAACGGAGGCTTTTAGCTGGCCGAGCATCTAACAGAGCTATCAGTGTCTCTGCTTCCACACAGCTGACAGGCCACGATGATGCTGACCAGACCACCCCATGTGTGTGTCTGTGTGTGTGCGTGCGCACGCGTGTTTGGGAGAATGCATGTATGACTGTGTCCACATGCATATGCCTGCTGTATATGGGTATGTACGTATTTGTGTGTGTGTGTTTGTGTGTTTGAGTGTGCTCGTGTGCTAGCCGGCGACTGAACTCGTGACCCGCTCGTGAACTGTTCCCCATTTTAATTCGGCGAGCATCACCGTGAGGCCTTGAGTTTCCCGTCGCCCCGTGGCTGAAGGAGCTAACTGCAACTGGAACTGCAGCCAACCTTTTTCTCACATCAGGCCGCATGCACGACTGCACCCTGCGACACCTGGAGCAGAGCTGGGAGGAGACGCCATCTAGACAGGCGGTGGCAAGCTCTCATCAAGAAGCATGACATGAGATGGAGCAGAGAGACAGAGAAGCATGACATGAGATGGAGCAGAGAGACATAGAAGCATGACATGAGATGGAGCAGAGAAACATGACATGAGATGGAGTAGAGAGACAGAGAAGCATGACATGAGATGAAGCAGAGAGACAGAGAAGCATGACATGAGATGAAGCAGAGAGACAGAAGCATGACATGAGATGGAGCAGAGAGACACAGAAGCATGACATGAGATGGAGCAGAGAGACACAGAAGCATGACATGAGATGGAGTAGAGAGACAGAGAAGCATGACATGAGAGGGAGCAGAGAGACAGAGAAGCATGACAAGAGATGGAGAAGGGAGACAGAGAAGCATGACATGAGATGGAGCAGGGAGACAGAGAAGTATGACATGAGGTGGAGCAGGGAGACAGAGAAGCATGACATGAGATGGAGCAGGGAGACAGAGAAGCATGACATGAGATGGAGCAGGGAGACAGAGAAGCATGACATGAGATGGAGCAGGGAGACAGAGAAGCATGACATGAGATGGAGCAGGGAGACAGAGAAGCATGACATGAGATGGAGCAGGGAGACAGAGAAGCATGACATGAGATGGAGCAGAGAGACAGAGAAGCATGACATGAGATGGAGCACAGAGACAGAGAAGCATGACATGAGGTGGAGCAGGGAGACATAGAAGCATGACATGAGATGTAGCAGAGAGACAAGAGAGGACTGACATGAGATGGAGCAGAGAGACAGAGAGGGCTGAGAAGGCTATTACTGCACAGGATGGGGTTAGAGAAGAAAGTTCTTAAAGAATTAAAAGAAATGGCGTTTGCAGCGGCCTCACCCACACCGATGTGGGAAGATGGCGGCGGGAACTTGTGTTTGTGTTGGCCTCACCCAATGACGTCCATGCAGTGTCTTTGTCTACGTCAGCATCTCAGTAAGTCTGCGTTTGATGGCTGGGAGAGCTGGCGCTGGATCGGCTGGTGGAGCCTGGTCGGCTGCGCCAGGTGGGCCCAGGGACCACGGCCCTGTCTGGAGCTGTGCCCAAAGAGGAAACACTGAGGGCGGTCTGACAGGACGCGGAAGCGGGGCAGGCTAAGCTAACTGCTAGCCCATGCAGACCGGCGGTTCCCACAGTCTTCTTGGCTGGCGTTCCCTGGACAGTGTTGCACTGAGTGGACAGTGTTGTTAACTGGTTGTGTGTGTGTTTTTGCTTTGTTCTCTCTTTTTTTGTATGTTTTGGTGGTGTCGTTTTGGGGAATTTTGGACGTGTGTTTTTTTCTTTTGTGTCGCACTGCTGTGGGCCGGGGAGAACAGAATGTCTGTCGATTTTTAGTGTGTGTGTGCGTACATGAAAGAAATGACAATACATTGTTCCTGATCCTGATTCCTGAAAGACAGTGAAAAGGAAACGGTGAAAAACAGGAATTGGGGGGGGGGGGAGAGAGAGAGAGGGAGAGAGAGAGAGAGCGAGAAGGAGAGAGACTGGGCAGCGAGAGGGTGAGAGAGAGAGACTGGGCAGCGAGAGGGTGAGAGAGACGGAGAGGGAGAGAGACAGAGAGAGAGGGATAGAGAGTGAGAGGGAGAGAGAGCGAGGGGGAGAGAGAGAGAGGGAGAGAGAGAGGGATAGAGAGGGGGAGAGAGAGAGGTCAACGTCCTCTAGAGAAGTAAAGGTCTACAATGTAATAATGTTGTCATGCTGCATTTTGTTTTGATGTCCACTGTTTTGGGCTTTCTCTGTCTCACACACACACACACACACACACACACATACACAAACAGACACACACACACACACACACACTAACAGAACAGCTGAAAAGGCACCATACCCTGCCTGCAAATCTGACAAGAGGGATATGGATGATACAACTATAATGAAGGAAGCTGTGTGTGTGTGTGTGTGTGTGTGTGTGTGTGTGTGTGTGTGTGCGTGCGTGCGTGCGTGCGTGCGTGCGTGCGTGCGTGCGTGCGTGCGTGCGTGCGTGCGTGTGTGTGTGTGTCCAGTATGTACATACACATGTATGCATGTCGCCATAAGCATAAATTGGCAGCAGTCTTCACAGCTGGAGACACCTTCAGCCTCATTTTAGTAACAATCTTTTACCATCGCTTTTTTTTCCCACCCTTTTTTCTTCTCAATTGTACTTGGCCAATTACCCCACTCTTCTGAGCCATCCCGGTCCCTGCTCCACCTCCTCTGCCGATCCCGGGAAGGCTGCAGACTACCACACGCCTCCTCCGATACATGTGGAGTCGTCAGCCACTTCTTTTCACCTGAAAGTGAGGAGTTTAACCAGGGGGACGTAGCACATGGGAGGATCACGCTATTCCCCCCAGTTCCCCCTTCCCCCCGAACAGGCGCCCTGACCGACCAGAGGAGGCGCTAGTGCAGCGACCAGGACACATACCCACATCCGGCTTCCCACCCGCAGACACGGCATATTGTGTCTGTAGGGACGCCCTACCAAGCCGGAGGTAACACGGGGATTCAAACCGGCGAGCCCCGTGTTGGTAGGCAATGCAATTGACCGCCACACCACCCAGACTCTCCTTTTACCATCATTTATGAAAATAGCATCATTGCGCCCCTTAAATGCAAACTCAGAAAAAAAGCATTCCTGTAATGAAAAAAGTATTTAATGGTTTTTGCACTTAGCACGGCAGCGCTGCAAACAATAACCCTCTACTGAACCAATTAAGCTGCTGACTTATTAATATTCACATAACTCTTCTCCCTTTTTTCCAACTGGTCACTGACAGCATCTGTCTTCATCTGTTTCATCTGTTTTCTCTTGTGTTACTTTATACTATTAATATTATTATTATACATCAACATTAACCTCAATATTTGAATTAAAAACCTGCCCATGGCTCCGGAGCCATCTTATAATTTGGACTTCATGTTTTAAAGAGATTTCGCAGCAGCCTTTGTATTTCCAGATTTTGTTATCCGGTGATGTGGTTTTGCATTTAGCGTGTTCAAGTCATGACTCCTGTAATTGTAATCTGTAACTTACCCTATACTGTGGTCTAATTAAATTAAGATTTTAGTTGGAGGCATGCATAATTCATCCCAAACATTTCCTTTTAAATCAGTCTAAGGAGGTTAGGACTGCGGATGAACAATTGGGGTAAAGGGGCTATTTGGCTGTGGCTTTGTGTGTGTGTGTGTGTGTGTGTGTGTGTGTGTGTGTGTGTGTGTGTGTGTGTGTGTGTGTGTGTGTGTGTGTGTGTGTGTGTGTTTCTGTGTGATTGTATATTTGGCAGACATGAACTTACCAACCCTGCTGCTAACATGATTAGCCTCTAGCCATGTGGCCCAGGATTTGAACACACACGCACACACACACACGCACACACACACACGCACACACACACACACACACACACACACACACACACACACACACACACACACACACACACACACACACACACACACACACACACTTGCCAGGGCGGTGTCTGCTAACCCAAGTGTTGTGGCTAGCAGACCCAATAGAAACGGACAGCACCAAAACATCACTGCAGGGTTCCCGTGTCAACACTCTAGCAGCTCTAACATTATTCAGTCCGCCATGGAAGGTCACAGAATGGCTGCAGCTCACGAGCATCTGATGCGCCACAATTGCATTAGATGTTATCAGAATACTAGAATGTGTGTAGGTTCACGTGAAAACCTTTTATGACCAATAAAACCATTCAAAATGCACCAGGAAAACAAATACTGGAAGCCTGTGGGTGTGGCGGTCTATTCCGTTGTCTACCAACACGGGGGATCGTTGGTTCGAATCCTTGTGTTGCGTCAGGCTTGGTCGGGTGTCCCTACAGACACAATTGTCTGTGGGTGGGAAGCTGGATGTGTCCTGGTCACTGCACTAGCACCTCCTCTGGTCGGTCGCGGTGCCTGTTCGGGGGAATGGCGAGATCTTCCCACACGTTACGTACCCCTGGCAAAACTCCTCTGTCAGGTGAAAATAAGCGGCTGGTGACTCCACATTTATCGGAGGAGGCATGTGGTAGTCTGCAGCCCTCCCCGGATTGGTGGAGCAGGTGGAGCAGCGACCAGGATGGCTCTGAAGAGCGGGGAACTGGCTGGATACAATTGGGGAGAAAGGAGAAAAAGGAGGGAAAACCCCCCCCCCTCCAAAAAAAAAAACTATCTACTGTAAAAAATCTTGAAATTAGGATTATTTATCTCAAATCTGACCTTTCGGGGGCAGAAGGTTTCATGTCGAAAATTCAGCAAAAGGTGTAGCAAGATGTAAGGGGAAATAGATAAGCATGACCATTACCTCCATGTCAGTTTTAAATAAAAAGATGAGCTTACTGAAAAAGTCTGCATATTTTATCTGATTGAATTACTTCAGTCTTCATCACCCATATTTTTTCGTTCTTCCTCTCCCTCTTGGTTTCCCCACATCTCTCCTTCCCACTAAAAAAAAATGAAAAAGGAAAAGTTTGCATGGCTTGTGTAGGCAAATATAACTGTATTATATTTAATGTCAAAATTTGCAGTTTTTTTTTCAGCTAAGTATGGCTGCTTATCGCTATGTTGGGTTGAAATATTCAGGGGGCAGCCGTGTGGTGTGTTAGATTTATGGCTTTGGGTAGTGAGTACACACACACACACACACACACACACAAACTTAGACTCCCTGACAAACATAGCATGCTGTATTCTATAATCCCTCTTCATCCTTTTGGTGTCATTTGAAGGGAGAAGCGCTGCACTGTGCACTTTGGCTCAGCGGTGTGACATTAAGCATATCCTGCTATTCAGCCGTCCTCGTCGAGCGCCTCACTGTGACACAATCTGTCTGTTGCGTTCTTTTTAAAAACCTCTTCATCTGTCCAATGTTTTATGAGCAAATGCGTCTTTCTTCACCACCATCCTGCTCTGCCTTCGTAAACTTATTCTAAACTGCGCACTATAAGCAAAGGTTCTTCTCTCTTCTTTTTGCACATCTGGCAACGCCACTGCAGCAGATAGGGGTTAAATGTGTTGCTCAAGGGACCTACAACAGAGTACTTGAAGAAGGAAAGAGCATAACTTCTTTGCTTTTTCTGCCCTTTTGTGAAGGGCAGACTGACCATCTCCATGTGGCAAGTTGTATATTTGAGTTTTTATGGTTGGTTTATGGCTTGATAGATAGGTTTTAACACTAGATTGACCAGGGCGGTCATTTTGATGGTTTTGGATTTTCAGTTTAATAACTATGTGGAAAAATAAAAAGATACAGACCTGCTGCTCCCTGGATGCTCATAAAATTGCTTATATTTGCATTAAAATGAGTTTTAGATCAATTGCACAGGAAAAAAAAAGTTATGATAAGATCTACCAAAAACGACCATAAGTGGTCAAAATGACCGCACATAATTTGCCGGTTATGGTGCGTGTCATGTCACTATTTATGAAGCGCGTTGGTTGCGTAATTTCCTTCGTGAAGTTCGTTGCTCTGCCCTAGAAACACACTAGCGCCCTCCAGTGCAGAGAAATAGTCTAAACTTGATTTGTGATTATTTCCAACATGGCTGGTTACAGACGCCGTTACAGACGCCCCATGACTACCACCGAGGCGTTGCAGTGTTTACAGACATTGGACAGCGGCCATTTTTAAATGGTATTAAAGTTGTTAAAATTTTAAATTTGGTGTCAGTTAGTTTCTTAACAGACATACTAACATATGCAATGCATTAATATCTCAACTGGGTATTTATCTTGACAGAATATAGAGTTTAAAAACCGTGGCAGTCATTTTGACCTACCATGGTCGTTCTAGTAGTTTTTAAGTTCAGGTCATCATTTGGGACTGTTGTAATATTTATTTTCAGTTCTTTCTTTTTTATATTTCACGATTTATAGGCCTTGTTACATTTGTTAGATTAGCAATATGTGTTTTCTGTTTTGTTTTTCAGGTAATAAGATATTAAAAACAGTGGCGGTCATTTGGACCGCCCATGGTCGTTTTAGGTAGGAATGAAATCCCGGTCGTTGTAGAACTGTTGTAAAGCCAAAGTACCCCCAGCATTTAAACTACCACTCCAGGACCAGGGTACATGTTGTCTTCTTAAATTAGAGAAAAGGTTTTGTGGCCTCCCTTTGCTCATGGTTTCACAAGCCGTGGTAACCTTTTAATTTTCATTTCAGGCATTTGGCTGTCAGGCTAATCCAGTTACAGTGAGTGGATTAGCAGATTAGGTCTAAATTTCCTTTGTCACCAGCAGGATATGTAACCCCTAAGTCACCATGGCCTCACAGGAGATCTGCTATTTGTTATTTAGTGATTTTTCCTAAATTTTGGTAGATATACTCGTCAAACTAATTCAAAGCTCGAGGTAAATTGAAGTCGGTCAGGGTCAGTAATAATAATAATAATAATAATAATAATAATAAACTTTATTTATATAGCACTTTTCAAAACACTTACAAAGTGCTTTACAATAAATACAGAACACATTAAAACACAAAAAGATTCGAACAAATTAAAGCCATATAAATAACACCTTATAAAAACGAGTAAAATGCCATAAACTATAGATTAATTCACCGAAAATTCATTTTAAAAAGTTGTTTTTTAAAAGACGAGCGGAGTTTGCAGCCCTGACCTCCTCAGGCATGGCAGTCTAGGGTGATGGAGCCCGACTGCAGAGGCTCCATCACCTCTGTGTCTCAGTCTGGACCTGGGAACATCAAGGTCCGATGGGTCCGAGGATCTCAGGGAGTGGGAAGGCACATAGGGCGATAAGAGATCTGGTAAATGAATGGGCTGCATCTATACAGCGCTTCTCTGGTCTGCCGACCACGCAAAGTGCTTTAAAGCGTGTGCCTCACATTCACACACATTCAACACTGATGGAGGAGGCTGCCATGCAAGGCGCCGACCTGCTCATCAGGAGCAGCTAAGGCTTCAGTGTCTTGTTCAGTGACACTTTGACATGCTCTCCGCAAAAGCCGGGGATCGAACCAGCGACCTTCCGATTACTAGACAACCCGCTCTACCTCCAGAGCCATGCCGCCCCCATAATAAATAGGTAGGTACGGTGCTGCTGTTTAGACACCCCCCCCCGCGCCTTCCGACTTGCTCTCTCCTCCCTCTCCAGGCCCGGCTGTACCCCTACCCAATCTGCCAGGGATTTAGAGGTGGCCACGGGGTGCCAGAGAGCGGGGCAAATCAACATGTGCTGGGGCTACAGAAGGTGTGTGAGATTGTTTGTGTGTGCGTCCGTGTGAAGGCGAGTGTCTGTGTGTTTGTTTGTGTGTGTGCGTGCGTGTGCGTGCGTGTGTGTACAGGCGTTAATCTGCCAGGAGGGGGGTCCGCCAGGATTAGTATAATCAGAGGTTTCTGAGGACCTCCTCTCTGTCCCCCGCTGCGTCTCACCTCGTTCTCCCTCCCTCGTGCCCAGGGCCTCCGTGAGCCGGCTTGCTTCCTTATAAAAACCCTCAAAAACCTGGTCCCTGTTGCCTGTTGGTTGCCTGACAGAAAAAAAAATAATACTAATATAATACTAATACTAATATAATAAATATAATAATAATACTAATATAATACTAATACTAATATAATAAATATAATAATAATACTAATATAACAAAATAATACTGTATCAAATAGCACAAATTATTATGTTATTTTGTACTTTATGTGCTCCAACGTTGAAGTCAATATCGTCCTTCTAGGCTATTTAAATCTTATGCTTATTGGACATTTTGTTTTTGTAACCCTGGCTGCTCAAAGTTGGGAAAATGTGCTCTGATCATCCGTTTGCGGTGTGCCAGCCAAGAGAGAATAAAAACGGCCCCCAGACTGCCCCCAAATTCAGGAGGCAGGTGTGTATGGCAGGCTGCTCCGACCAAATGGGCAGTTTGGATTTCTCAGCAGTTTCACGGCGGACTCACACTAGATACGGTTTCCTTGTACCGGGCTCGAGTATGATGGTCCCCCTCCCCATCCACTGCTCCGCTGGCCTGCGCTCACATAGCGCTTAACGTTCCGGGTCCGAGCACGCTCACATCATCTTGATGCGGCTTTTTGTGTCGAGGAGAAGCGCTCTCGCGTCGCACAATGGAGTTCATGGTTTTATTTACCTCGTTGGCCTGATAGATTTATCAACTATGCAACGCAGCTATTTTCAGTAAATCATGCCGCACGCTACACTAGATGCGTACCACGCCCGAGTCCAACTGAACCGTGCCCGAGCCCACCTCTTCAAGCGGTCCAGGACACAGTGTGGAGCGATCACAGGAGTCAAGCAAACTGGACTTTGGGGGTCAAAGGTGCTCGGGCGCGGTACAGCTCGCCTAGTGAGAGTGGGATTACTTCGAACAGGCCAAAGTCCAGCGTAAAACGGAGGGAGGTCTACGCTACCTTGTGGTCATTCGTTGATTGTAGGCCGGAAAATTTCCTCATTCAAACATTATCTCAGGCAATATTTTTTTTACTTTCCCCCCCTTTACCCCACTCTTCCGCGCCGTCCCGGTTGCTGCCCTGCAGACTACTGCATGTCTCCTCCGATACATGTGGAGTCGCCAGCCACTTCTTTTCACCTGACAATGAGGAGTTTCACCAGGGGGACGTAGCACATGGGAGGATCACGCTATTCCCCCTAGTTCCCCCTATTTCCTGAACATGCGCCCCAACCGACCAGAGGAGGCGCTAGTGCAGCGACCAGGACACATACCCACATCCAGCTTCCCACCCGCAGACATGGCTTGTTGTCTCTGTAGGTACGCCTGACCAAGCCGGAGTTAACACGGGGATTCGAACCAGCGATCTCTGTGTTGGTAGGTAACGGAATAGACCGCTACACCACCCGGACGACCCCCCAGGAAAATCTTATATGTTGTTGAGTTATGTCTTGGCAGCAATGACCCCTGCTGTATTTTGTTTTCAAGAACACCTCAGAGCATCTACTTCATTTTACTAAAACTCGTAAGGCTAATTTATGTTGTTTTTAAATTAATTGGTATATTTAGATTAATTAGCATATTTATATTAATTAACAGGTTGTAAATGTGGCACCGTGGACAAATCACCTCATGGATTTCTGGTAAATTTCTCAAGTGTCTGGTTAAGTGAAATTGTGGCCTGCCATGTTGGCCGGCAGCAAAAAGTCCTAAGGAAAGCCCCGCTCCTACCCCTCCTTTGCTGTTACCTCCTCCGTACTTGTGTACTCATCCATCCATCTCCATCCCTCACTTAAACGCCCCTCCATCTCTGTCCATTGTTTCCTTGTTATCCTCTCTAGTCATTCTTTATTTCTTACTTCTCCCTCGCATCACTTATCCCCTCTTCTCCATGCCAGCACATCTTTTCCCCTGTCATCCTTTCACCTCCCCCTCCTCTTCATCCCCCACCCATCTCTTTTCACCCTTCTTCACCGCCCATCTTCTTTTACCCCTGTCTGTTTCCCAGTGCGTTGTTTTTTTTCTGGTTGCTTCATTTTTTTTTTCTACCCCATCCTCATCCCCTCTTTCTCAACCCTCGCTGTGCTTACCCCCCATCCTCCTATCGTTCCCCTCATCCCCCTATACGTCCTTAAGTCTCTTTACCGTTACAGCCTTTACCGCCAACCCCCCCCACTCCCCGCCTGATATTTCTCCACATCCTCCTCTCCTCCCCCTCCTCCATCCCTCATCCCGTGTATATCTCCCCTTAAACGCTCCACTTTGTCCCGTCCCTTCATCCATTTATCTGCCTCCCTCAGTCATCCGCCCGTGTGCTCCGGCAGCGAGCCATCCATGCGGCAGCACTGCGCTCGCCACAGTCGGCCTCATTGACTTATCTGCACCCTGTCCTGGAAAGGTCGTTAGACATACGGCCTGGTCCCCCAGATTAAACTGTAGACCTATGGGACTGCCAAAATGTGGCGTTTCTCCCCTGCCAGACTCCCATCTTATCACACACACACACACACACACACACACACACACACACTGACCTCTGTTCCCACCGACTCCCTATGTGAAACCTACCTGGACAGATGACCGAGGAAGAGTAGGAATACTAACCATGTGAACGGAGGAGGAAGAGAGGAGGAAAACGGTCTCTGTTAAATGAATAATGAGGAAAGAAATGCCCCGAAGGAGTGCAGGAGGAAAACAAGAAGGGTGGAGCCGAGAAAGCATGATGAAGAAAGGCATTTGGGGGGCGGGGGGGTGCACTGGGAAAAAGGGATACGAGTCTGTCAAAAATCCAAAGAAAGGAAAGAATGTGTCCATTTAGTCCGGCACTTTGAGACCAGCGGAAAACAAAAGTGGGGCAAAAAAAAAAGAGAGAGGGGCACTTTTTATGTCGGGGAAAACGCTGCGTGCGGAGTGTTTTGGGAAAGCGCTGTAGGAGGGGGATTTGGCTGTGAGTGGTGCCGGGGTCCAGACGAATACAGATGAGTCAGATTCGTGGGCACAGAATGGACAGAATGGGCCGTTCCTGCCCTTAGACAAAAACAAAAAGGAAAGAAGAAGAGAAGCAGCAGTGGCATCTGTCAATAGCGGTCCGGCCGGTACGACAAGGGGAAACAAATTGGGATTCTACGGCCGCACAAGACCAGCTCGCTGCTCTTTGTGCCACTGCTGGTGTAGGTGCTCTTTATGGGTGCCTCTTGCCTCCTTTTCTCACCTCCTCCTCCTCCGTCGCTCCCCTTCTCCTCTCGTCAGGCGTTGGGGAGTTTGATGTGTGCGTCTGTGTCGTGGTGTGTCTCCGTCTCTGTGAGAGGGTCACAGTCTTGTATAGCGTGTTTGTGTGTGTTTGCCACCCCCCTTTTTTCACATGTAAATCAGTCAGATGATAAGCCCCCTCCACACAGCTCGTTCATTGACTCAGGATAGTCTTCAACTTCCTAACACAACTTACTCGCCCGACGTGCGGCAGGTTGGCCGACGGGCCCATCTGGAACCTTCTATGGATATAATGGCTGTTGGCTCGGGTGATGGCTTCAGTATACTGAAATCAGTGTTTATTTTTCCCCTTTCCAAATCCTTTGTTTGAAAATGGGATATTAAGGGCGTCGGGGTGGCGTCGCAGTCTACTCCATTGCCTACCAACACAGGGATCGCTGGTTAAAATCCGCGTGTTGCCTCCGGCTTGGTCGGGCGTCCCTTCAGGCACAGTTGGCTAGGCCAGATGCGGGTATGTATCCTGTTTGCTGCAATAGCGCCTCCTCTGGGACGGCTCGGAAGAGTGGAGTATTCCCCTCCCTCCCTTTTCCCCCCAATTGTATCCGGCCAATTGCCCCGCTCTTCCGAGACATCCCGGTCGCTGCCCCACCCCCTTGCCGATCCGGGGAGGGCTGCAGACTACCACATGCCTCCTCCCATACATGTGGAGTCGCCAGCCACTTCTTTTCACCTGACGGTGAGGAGTTTCACCAGGGGGACGTAGCGCATGGGAGGATCACGCTATTCCCCCCAGTTCCCCGTCCTCCCGAACAGGTGCCCGGACCGATCAGAAGAGGCGCTAGTGCAGCGACCAGGACACATACCCACATCTGGCCTTCCATCCCTAGACATGGCCAATTGTGTCTGTAGGGATGCCCGACCAAGCCGGAGGTAACACAGGGATTCGAACCGGAATCCCTGTATTGGTGGAATAAACTTCCATGGTACCCGGACGCCCCCAAGAGCAGAGTAATTGTCTTGATACAATTGGGGAGGAAAAAAAAAGGGGGGGTCCAAAAAAGCTATTTTAAGTAGTCCAGGACTTTTAAAAACTTCCCTTTTTTCCGTTTTTCTTCCCCACCTTTGCTTCCTGGAGTTCAACCTTACCCTTGAGCAGTGCTTCCTGCATAAATCGTCTCTGTTGCCTGGCAACGTTACCTCACTGACCATTAGCTGATTGTGTGTATGTAATGTGTGTCTGTGTGCGCGCCTCGCGGTCGTGTGTATCCGGTGGCTGCGTGTCACCGCAGCTCGTGTGATGTGGGGGCCCCGCCTTGACCCTCAACCCAGTCCCCTGCTTAATGCTTTGCCAGCCTTTACGAGAATGACAAGGATGCGAAACATGTATCCTGCAAGGTTATGCAGCTTCAAACACACGGACATATGCACACACTCACACACGCACGCATGCACGAATGCAGGTACACACACACCCGTGCACATGAACGTGGTATTGTGCCAAAGCAACAAGACGACAGCCATATGTGGAGTGCGTTGTTCTCAGTTGTGTTGTTGTGTCGCGGGTCATCTGTCTAGCTGTGACATCTTGAGACGGTGGCCTCGACGCACCAAAAAAAAAAAGTCTCTGTGTGTTTTTTTATGAAGTGGACGTGTCCCTCGTTCGTCTGCAGAGTCTTCTGCCATTGTGTGAAAACCGGCCTCTCTTCCTCTCCTCTCCTCATTAAGGTGCTGCACCCGTGCTGTCCTTCCGGAAATATAATTGAAAGAGCAGCAAGCAGACGGGGAGAAAGGCAAATGTTGCTTTAATCTCATTTGCAAGCGAACAATGGGCCTGGGACTGCGCTAAATTCATAAAAGTGGCTTTAATGCAATGAAATTTAATGAGGTAATTTGTGCTCGAACTAGATGGTAGAAGTGTCCTGCTGCGTGAGGATGCACGCGTACTCGCATGTATCCGTGCACGCTCGCATTAATGTGAGGGTGAACACACTCTGCACTCACACACACACACACACCACACCGATATACAAGAAAATGGACACATACAAAAGCCAAGTAAAACTCTCACAATTTATGAATCTTGGTACAAAGTGTGTGTGTGTGTGTGTGTGTGTGTGTGTGTGTGTGTGTGTGTGTGTGTGTGTGTGTGTGTGTGTGTGTGTGTGTGTTTGTTATTCTGTGGTATGTTATTTTTCTGTGGGGGAGAGAGATGAGTCATGCTACACGTTAGTCAGAGTGCTAAAAATCTTTCAGCAATTCTTTTCTCAATCTCCAAACCCCACATTTCATAGCTGTTAGGTTGCAAGGTCACCGTTCAAGGTGGAGAAATGCTGCCGTAGTTATAGAATTCGAGTTTCTGTCCATAGCGGCCGTGTCGACGGGGTTAGTTGCCACAGTCAAACACACTCAGATCCAGAAAACTCGTGCACCAAAGTGCAAGTAGCTTACCAGTTCAAATGGCTATAAAGGGCTTAGTTGTGCCGGAAAAAAAAGGTATTTTGGGCAATACAGATGGGCGGCGTTAGCAACGAAGAAAAATGTATTCAGTGCAAGTAGGACTAGGTGCAGCTAAGACTTTCATTTCCACTGGGACACCTTATTATGAACCAAACCGCATGTAAAGTCTTGTAAATGTCTCGATGTTTTGCACCTCTGGGAAAGTGTGAGCCTTTGTTAGCCACGGGCAACCCGAAACCCTCCTCTATTTGCTTTGTCGCAGTGCAGACATTCACGTGTGCCTACCAGAAGCACGTCCCGGCCTTCAGCACCATACCCATTGATATTATTCAAAAGTATGTACTGCGAGGAGACGAGCTAAAACCACGCAGTACATTAATCCATGACCTTACAACCTGTTTGTCACCATTGCTCGCAAGGTAACGTGTTGTCTGTGTTATTGTAAATGTATTGAAATTAAACATGTAACTGGTGGAAGTAGTCTCTCTTTTATCTAATGATTTATGATGAAAAGACATCATTTCTTGGAATATCTGTTTATGATTACAGAAATCTTATGTATAGTGCTGGTAGATGGGCCGTGACAGACATGGGTGTGTGTGTTTGATAGATATAGTCTTTATTGTCCCGCAGGAAATTTGTTTTCACGGTCAGTACATGCACAGAAACATACAGATAATCACATCGCAGCGTGGAGATACAGATACAGATACATAAACACATAACATTGATAAACACATAACATTCACTCACACCCACAGATAAATCTGACTCTATGCTAGGTCAGAAAGGCAGTTTGTTTAGTGCTGCTGTAGCAGAAGGGAAAACATTTCTTCCAAAGTGGGCTCTTCTCCATTTCAGAGTCCTGTATGTGTACCTATTTGCTGTTGGGCTTGCCTTGTCTAGTAATAACAGAAATAATACTAATAATAACTTTATTTATAT
The DNA here is from genome assembly GCF_029633865.1 of Lampris incognitus. NCBI lineage: Eukaryota > Metazoa > Chordata > Actinopteri > Lampriformes > Lampridae > Lampris > Lampris incognitus. The sequence continues at coordinate 45,369,920 of NC_079212.1, forward strand.
AGCACTTTTCTAAAACAATGTTACGAAGTGCTTTATGGTAACAAAAGGGCTGATGGAATTTTCGGGACTGAACAGAATGACCTCAGACTTATCATCATTAAATTTGAGAAAATGTTCAGACATCCAGGATTTAATGTCAGAGGGGCAAGTTGTGAGATTTGCTCAGGCGCTAAGTTCTGTGGGTTTTAGTAGCATGTATAACTGAGTGTTGTCAGCATAAAAACGGTAGAGCACATTGTGATGTTGAATGACTTGGCCAAGCTGCAGCATGTATATAGAAAAGAGAAGGGAACCAATAACTGAGCCTTGAGGGACACCACAACTCAGCTGAGCCATCGAGGCGGTAGCGTTACCCAGAACAAAGTTCTGTTGGTGAGGTAAGAACATTGCAATTGCAATGCATCTAATGTAACAACGGTTATGTAATGCAATTACATTGTGGAGCAATGTAATTGCATTATGTAATAATAGTTGAGTGTGTTTGTCCTATGGACGACAAACTCTTATTTTTATGCTGTGGGGTTGGGGGAACCACCCCAGATTTTTTTTTCGACCTCCGGAACGAGAGCGGGATTTTCAATGAAATAAGGCCAGTAAGAGGCCACCGCGGGTAGGTTGACTTTGCCGAACCGCTGGTACCCACCTGGAGCTGACGGAGGGGGAGAAAGGTTTAAAATAGTCCAGATATGGGGAGGGGAGACTGACCAGAGACCGTCCCATGGCCCAGCCAACCCTCCCCGCAGGGCTTTGTGTTTTGAAATGAGAGTTGGAACCTGGCTAACCTGCTACTTGGATAACAAAGTTATGTTAGTGGGCTAGCTATTGCTAAGTTAGGTATCTCTGGCCACAGTCTTGGCTAAGTTCATCAGGTACCTTAATAATGTTGTTTTGAATTTTGTCAGTAATAAGTTGATTCTTTGATAATCGTAATAATCATTGTGTGGGTAAAAGTATGTAATAATACATTGGCTATATTAGCTATTGATAATAGCTAGTAGCAAGCTTACCTTGGTGCAAACGAAGGTATTTTTGTTGATTTTGGATGGATTAAGCTGGCTATGGGGGTCTGCCACACTAGTAATCCATTGCCAACATTGCTGTTCTTGTGTTTCGTGTTTCGGGAAGGGAAAGAAAATTCACCCCCTCTCAAACTTTTCAGATATCCAATTTGCAGGTCCCACAGGCATACCGCTTTGTCATTTTTTCTGTCTGTTGAAAGCTTGATGGACCTCCCTCACATAGAAACTATTGCTAGGATGGGATTGGACAAGAACCATTTTTGGACAGTACTTTGTGAAAGGTCAGTTAAATCAAATTGTGACAATTACCTGGATACAGTGATGGAAGATTGTACATGGGGTTCTTCACTTGTCCTGTGCTGTCACTTGTTGTCCTCCTTCCCCTGGCTCCTGGTGACAAGCAGGTCCACGGCAGCCTCCTCCCCGTCACTCTGCACCTTCTGCCCAGGCTCAGCTGCAGCAGCTGCCGAGGAGGTTAGGCATGCAGCAGTGCCACAAACTCCACTCACACCGGATCCCTCTGATACAGTTACTACGTCACCTACGGCCATTTTATCCCTCCCCAAATTACTATGGCGTTCAGGAGACTGCATGTTTACATTTTGTGGGCTTTCGTTTGTTTCCCTGCAGCCATCGGCCTCGTTACCCCCCCCCCCCGCCGCCTCCTCGCTACCCCCCTACCCCGCCCACTTCAGCCACCTATTCGGCAGTTTCTGCATCCACTTCTCGCTCTCAATGCAGGCAGGCGAAGTGCCTGTGTCCCACGTGCCCACACTCAGAACACTTCATACTACCTTTAAGCCCACTGAGCCAAATTTGTGATAAAGGGTTATGGAAATAAAATTGACTTGACTGAACCTACATATACCATTTTGGATATGGGCTTCAAATGGCATTATTGTGTATTTATGATTCATGAAAACCAGACTAAGGAATCTGGATCGGTAAAGTCAGTCTTATTTCCGATGAGTGAACAACGTCAGTATCGGCACCTGATACCGATATTGGATCAGTCCCAACTCTGATTGTCCCTTTTATGTCAAACACTCACACACACACACACACACACACACACACACACACACACACACACACACACACACACACACACACACACACACACACACACACACACACACACACAGAGTCCTTTTTATATGCTGCCAAGCCACAGGGCTTGTCTTCTCTGTCCGGAACAATCTATAGTCCTGGCCAGTGCCGCTTTGCTTCCTCTGCAGACCCATTAACTGTTTAGCTCTATCGTCACTCAGCACAGAGAGAGAGAGAGAGAGAGAGAGAGAGAGAGAGAGAGAGAGAGAGAGAGAGAGAGAGAGAGAGAGAGAGAGAGAGAGAGAGAGAGAGAGAGAGAGAGAGAGAGAGAGAGAGAACACAAAGGGAAGGACGGAGCAGAGGAGAGAGATGTGGAGAGAGGGAGGAAAAAGAACAGAGGGACATTGAGTAAGGGAAGTGGATGAAAAAAGTGATGTGCTGTGAATAAGATGAGACGAGGGGACGAAGACAGGAAAGGTGAGGATGAAAGGGGGAGAGACCGAGGGGGAGAACAAGAGAGGGTGACTGGGAGACTGCAAGAGAGATGAAAAAGAACGTGAGAAAGCCGCGGCTGTCAAGAAAGAGGAGTAGAGGAGAGGGAGACGGAGGAAGCCGGGTCGAGAGAAAGGGTGCTATTGTTAAGCGTTCGGGTTTGAAGGGGAGAGGGGAGTCATGTGTTCAAAGCCAGCAGCTCCAGCAGGGCTGTTAGCAGCCAAAGCGCTGCCAGGTCTCCACTGATCACGGGTCACCGCGGGCTAAAATGACCCAGCGGCCTCCGCTCCGCTGCCTCCTACCAAACCCCAGCTTCCACAACCCATTAAGAGCCTCCGCTATTTCCTCCGTAGCGAGCGCCGCTGTGAGGAGCGGCCCGGGGTCATGTAATGTCACTGTGGGTCTAACCAAGTACCTCCAGCCTTGCAGGTGATTTAATAAATTACCACTTTATTAACTTCCAACCAACCAGCCAACCAACAACTAACCAGTTTAAAGAGCGAATAGATGTGAAACGGAGTGTTGAAATGCTCTGCTTGGTTTGGTGTGTGTGTGTGTGTGTGTGCTGGGGGGGGGACTGAACATGTAGACTGTAGTGCCATCCATCCATCCATTATCTGAACCGCTTATCCTGCTGTCAGGGTCGTGGGGATGCTGGAGCCTATCCCAGCAGTCATTGGACAGCAGGCGGGGAGACACCCTGGACAGGCTGCCAGACCATCACACACACACACACAGACACAGACACAGACACACACACACACACACACACACACACACACACACACACACACACACACACACACACACACACACACACACACACACATTCATACCTATTTAGTACGGCCAATCCACCTAACCTACATGTCTTTGGACTGTGGGAGGAAACCCACGCAGACACGGAGGGGGGCATGCAAACTCCACACAGAGGATGACCCCCAAGGTTGGGCTACCCTGGGACTCGAACCCAGAACCTTCTTGCTGTGAGGCGACCATGCTGACCACTGCACCTCCCCACCCTCTGTACTACTATAACATTCTGATCTCCAACAGCAGTTAAAGAAGAAATTAGTAATTAGTATCTTAATCAGTACGTGTGTTAACTATTGTGAGGTTATTGGCCTTGCTAGAGTAAAGACAGTTGTCTCTTCATTGTGTTCGCCTCACGAGCCCTCGTCCGTCCAGCTTCATCTCCAGACTTGCTGGCAGGGGGAGGAGGCACAGCATGGCACCGAGGGACAGATGAGTGCAGAAAGTGAACGTCCCCATGCAGAGACGGGTTGTGTTGTTTAGGGGTTTACATCCCATGTTGGCTCTTATCCATTTGAAACGCATGGTTGACTTGCTGCTATTTACAGGATATTGATCCTTTTGTTTTTAGGACGATGTTGACTTTAAACCCCAGATGCTGGACTGAAGTAGTCGTTTTTATTTTTGAAATATTTTTGATGTTGATATATTGATCCCCGTGGGGCAATTCCTCTCAGCATTTAACCCATCCTAGCTGTGTAGCTAGGGGCAGTGGGCAGCCACCGTGCAGCCTCCGCGGACCAACTCCAGTTCGACTTGCCATTGCCTTGCTCAGGGGCACAGACAGGAGTAGTAACCCCAACATGCATGTATTTCTGATGGGGGGGGGGACCGGAGCACCCGGAGAAAACTCACTACAGACACGGGGAGAACATGCAAACTCCACACAGAGGACGGCCTGGGATGACCCCCAAGGTTGGACAAACCTGGGGTTCGAACCCAGGACCTTGCTGTGAGGCGACAGCACTAGCCACTGGGCCACCGTGCCGCCCAATGTTTCTTACTCGAATATGGACATTTTAAAGTGTCATTGTCATTTCAGTGCTCTCAGACCGGGTCCGGTTTAACGATCATTCTGCTTTTGAAATATATCGTGATATAATTGGAATTAGCATATTATGGTGTTATTTATGTCCATATTTTATGTAAGATGTTAGTGAGTGTTTAAGAATTATTTTGCCCACAACCGTGGAGTGGATGTTGCATCACAGGGTCATGAGTGCATGTAAAGGGGTCGCTGTCATTGTTTTGCAATGATTTCTTATTCCTTCATTCAAAACTGATCAAATCCCCCTCAACCAAACTAGAAACGCATAACAGAACAGTCCTCAAAGGTGAGACATGTCAGTGATGGGCGTCCTGGTAGTGTGGCGGTCTAGTCCGTTGCATACCAACACCGTCAGATCGAATCCCCGTGTTACTTCCGGCTTGGTCGGGCGTCCCTACAGACACGCTTGGCTGTGTCTGCGGGTGGGAAGCCGGATGTGGGTGTGTGTCCTGGTCGCTGCACTAGCACCTCCTCTGGTCGTTCGGGGCGCCTGTTCGGGGCGCTACCTCCCCCTGGTGAAACTCCTCACTGTCAGGTGAAAAGAAGCGGCTGGCGACTCCACATGTATCGGAGGAGACGTGGTAGTCTGCAGCCCTCCCCAGATTGATAGAGGGGGTGGAGCAGCGACCGGGACAGCTAGGAAGAGTGGGGTAATTGGCCGGATACAATTGGGGAGAAAAGGGGGTGGGGGGGTGTCGGTAATAGCAGCAGACATAGTTAAAGGCCGTTTCACCCCCATGCATTTCTACTAAAGCCTGCCTGACTGCATGGAGGCTGGCGTACCTGACACAACAGGTGTGAATATGATTAATTAGCTGGAGAAATAGCCAGAAAAGCCGCGTCTGAAAGGTACCCGAGGACCAGACTGAGAGCCACTGCCCTAGATCTTATCTTTAAACGTCGTCCCGGGGCGTTCTGTGTCCCTGAGTAAAAGAGTGCCCTCTCAGCCCCGCGAGTGAGAGCAGCCCTCCAGGCTCCATTAGCCAAGAGACGAGCTGAGGACTGGCGACATCATTATAACTTGAGGTTACTCACCTTCCCGTCGGCTCCTCACGGGTTAATAACACTCTGTCATCCAGGGAATAGGACTCGGCGAGGGTGAAGGAGGAGAGAAGCGAGGGCAGGGAAGGCGGGGAGGGGGAGGGGTGGAGAGACGGGAGGTAGGGAGTGGACTCGTCTCACTGTTACAGTATTCCAGGTCAAGGTTGACGGGTGTGATTGTGGCTTGTAATGAGCCGTGCAGACACACTGGAGTCATTGCCGCCCCTTTTTGGAGTATATAATTTGTGTGTGGGCATGTGCGCCTGCATCCTTGTGTGCGTGTGTGTGTGTGCACAATGTGTGCACGCACTCAATTACGTGCGCTCCCCCTGTCTGCGAGAGTGGCCTGCGGGGTTATGGAGTGGGCCAGCCAAGCGGTAAATAAGGTTTACCCACTGAATCTCCATCTTACCCTGGGCCGTCAGACGTTTGTCTGCACCTCACGAAACAGACCTGGAACTACTTCTGGGTCCTTCACTGGAAAGCCTGAATCAAGTCCAATAGACCCTATGGACCGGCAATTTATCCAGCGCACTAGAAGAAGAGTTTCTATGTAATACGAGTTTGTTGTTCACATTTGTAATACTTCATAGAAAGTAATGGGAAAACAAAACGAAAAAGCAAGACACAATTTGTTCGGTCATGCCAAGTACATTTCTAGGCCGGCGCGTACCCAGTCGTCGTTGTTCTGTTCTGTTGATAAGCCCACTCGTCGGTGATTAAATGATTCTAAGGATGTCGTTTGATGCAGAATATGCAGGACATGTTGCAGTTAGTTGTTGTGCGGCATTTCAGCGCATTTCATTTCCCCAAACTAGTATTCATACTCTGGAGCTGCAGATGAACCCGAGACCGGAGTCAGGTTTACCTGCTATGATCTCCGTAGTCACAGCGCCGAAACCGATACTACTGGATGTGACAACAACCCCATGCTAGAAATGAAGAAGCGATGGATTAAAAAAAAATGTTGCAGTAAATGCACCGGATATGTAGTGATATTTTAAGCAATTTACCTGTTCTTTAGCTCCTAGGTTGCAGAAGTGTGACGTCAGTTTGGGATTAGCACACTCCCTCTCGTGCCGAGACGGTTTTGGCTTCAGACACACACCCCTCCCCGCCCGTACGAAGTGACACTATTAAGCGTATTGTAATCTACCCCATCCATCTATCAGTAATTGACTGTATCAATCCCTTTCAAGTGGGGCTCGGTGGAGTCGCCGCTGCCGCAATCCCTCATGGGTGTGTAATAACTATCGCCAAGGTAATCTCCTTGGTGATGAGACGGAGTCCAGCCAGCCCTGACCCCGCGACACCACAGCTGATGATGATGTCATTTCCTCTAATAGGCCCCTTGTCTTGAAGTGTGTGTGTGTGTGTGTGTGTGTGTGTGTGTGTGTGTGTGTGTGTGTGTGTGCAGTTGGATGACTGCTCACAAGTAGAGGTGAAAGCTCTGATCTCATCTGTCTCTCTCAGTACACTGATTGAATTGAATGACAAGAGACAGAGAAGGGCCAATCGAGATGAGGAGCGAGAGAGAGAGAGGATTGGTTGTTAAAGGAGCGTGTGTCTTCTGCATGTGTTTCTAACCTTGAGGAGAATATGAATCTCCAGCTCTTCTCGCTGATTCGTCTATTCACTCTCAGGAGGTAGCAGTGTGTTATAACGCCTCCCAATTTCCTGTTTTAACGAGCACGTTCCTGTGAGTCATCATGGCTTTGTTAACTAAATTAATTAAATAAAACAATGTTCTCCCCCCCCCCCCAATCCAAAGACATGTAGGTCAGGTGACTCGGCCGTACTGAATTGTCCCTAGGTGTGAATGTGTCGGCCCTGTGATGGTCTGGTGGTCTGTCCAGGGTGTCTCCCCGCCTGCCGCCCAATGACTGCTGGGATAGGCTCCAGCATCCCACAACCCCGATTGGCATAAGCGGCTTGGATAATGGATGGTTGGATGGATGTTCTCCTATCTTTGTTGCCTATTAACATTTTTGTCTTTATTCCATTATGGGAAGCAGCTAGCTAAACATTATGGGAAGCAGCTAGCTAAACATTATGGGATGCAGCTAGCTAAACATTATGGGAAGCAGCTAGCTAAACATTATGGGAAGCAGCTAGCTAAACACCATGGGATGCAGCTAGCTAAACATTATGGGAAGCAGCTAGCTAAATATTTTGGACAGCAGCTAGCTAAACTTCATGGGAAGCAGCTAGCTAAAGCTCCTGGTGATGTAGCATAAGGTACTTTGCGCGTACTAACAGTAGCTTAGGTTTCCAAAAAGACATTTAAATGGAAAAGTAGAATCCTTGTTGGAAAGGAGATGAGGATGCATGAATAATGGAAAACATTTGGACCCCCCCTTTTCTCCCCAATTGTACCCGGCCAATTACCCCATTCTTCTGAGCCATCCCGGTTGCTGCTCCACCTCCTCTGCCTATCCGGGAGGGCTGAAAATGTAACGTGCATGGATAAGTCGACACGTTCGTCCTTGACTAATGAGTCGGACCCTTTAGTCGACTGGTTAACGTTGTCGCTTGCGGAGTGGGGGACACGGGTTTGCGTCCACACTGCCCCCTGAATTCGCTACACAAACTACCACATAACTCCTCCGATACATGTGGAGTCACCAGCCACTTCGTTTCACCTGCCAGTGAGGAGTTTCACTCGGGAGATGTAGCACGTGGGAGGATCACGCTATTCCCCCTCACTCCCGAACTGGCGCCCTGACCGACCAGAGAAGGCGCTAGTGCAGCGACCAGGACACGTACCCACATCCGCCTTCCCATCTGCAGACACGGCTAATTGTGTCTGTAGTGACGCCTGACCAAGCCGGAGGTAACACGGGGATTCGAACCGGCAGTAAACAACGTTATCGATCTATCAATCTGTCTGTCTATTTGCGTTTTCTTATGCATAGTGACATTCCTCTCCTCCGAATCTTGGTCTTTCCCCACGTCTTCCCTTTGAATTGTATCCCTTCCCTGCTATCCGTTTTTGCCTCCCTTCTTATCCACCGTCGTCCTTCTCAGAGTTCCTACCTCTGACCTCTAACCTTTCACCAGGACGGAAATCCGCAGCGTTCCAACCTAGTCTTCCATGTTTGCTTACAGCCTTGTTGCTTATAGGTGAATTTCCGTAAGATGCGGTGCTGTCGGTGGGTCTGCCTAACCTGCAAACTCCCCCCTAAGAAGTACATCACGGATGCAGACGAGCGCACAAACGCATGCACACACACACATGCACACGTTCATAAATGTGCACTCACACAGTTATTTTACACTGTTTGTTTCCATATGTTAGCAGCTGGCAAGGATACCTCCAGAACTGCCTTAATTGGCATCTTTAATGAGTTAATTGGCTGTTGTTGTGCAGCTAGAAGCACAGCCCTGCTACCATGTGTTTGTGTCTCCAGCAAGCGCGCCTGCTCTCCCTGGGGTCCATACAGCACAACCTCATCTGTAGCAGGCTTGTTTTGGTTTTTTTCATCTCTCTTTGTGTCTTCTCCCTGTTGTTAGGCACGGAAATAATGTTCTGAAACTGTACACAGGTTTTTTTCACCCGCACAGGGAGGACTATATGGGGGAGGGAGGACAGATGGAGAGGTCCGTACGTAGACCGGGAGACACACAGGGAGGTGGCTAGACAAACTACAAGAACAAAGAGGCGAAGGGCAGGCTGGCAGACAGAAGAAAGACATTCACTCATAGATTTACAGTACACAGACACACAGACAGACGCACAGACAGACAGGCCAATGAAGAGATTAAATGAGTCACCCCCCCACACACAATTTTAAACAATGTTGACATACAATTTTGCACTAATACATCACTCTCAGCACAGAACGTTTTCATTACCTCTCCCTCTCTCTCTCTCTCTCTCTCTCTCTCTCTCTCTCTCTCTCTCTCTCTCTCTCTCTCTCTCTCTCTCTCTCTCTCTCTCTCTCCCCCGCTCTCTCTCTCTCTCCCGCTCTGTGTGTGTATGTGTGTGTGTGTGTGTGCATGTTTGCATGCTTGCGTGTGTGTGTGTATGTGTATGTGTGCACACATGATGGAGGTTATGAGTGACAATTGCTGTATTGTCCCCCCCCCCCACAGCTGTAATCGATTAAAGTTAGACAGACAGAGAGAGAGAGAGGGAGAGAGAGAGCGAGCGAGAGAGAGAGAGCGAGAGAGAGAGAGAGAGATTGCTTACTCTCTCTGGCTGCCATGTGGTGCCACTATGACTGCAGGATGGTTGTACCTCGATAATCATGACATCATGCTTTCCACTGGGTTCTTCCTCCCTCCATGACTTTCTCTGCCTGCCCTCCCTCCATCGCTCCATTCATCTCCACTGATGCTGAATTTCCTGTCTCCAGTGGGTGAAACTTCCTGTGAGGCCAGCTGTCTCATCACATCCCTTTCTTTCTTTCTTTCTTTCTTTCTTTCTTTCTTTCTTTCTTTCTTTCTTTCTTTCTTTCTTTCTTTCTTTCTTTCTTTCTTTCTTTCTTTCTTTCTTTCTTTCTTTCTTTCTTTCTTTCTTTCTCTTTTGGGCTTTTGCTCTTCTTCTTCTTCTTCTTTTTTTGCTCCTCTTTCCTCCCCTCCTTTTCTCGCTCTGACCACATGTCTACATGTGTGCAACCCACATGCACAAATAATGGCTCCTGGCTCTCATGCACTAAATATGCATACGGTATGTCTTTGCACAATAAAGCAGCCACGTGCACAGTCAGATGGCTGAACCTAGGAATGACCTTTGACCAAATGAGCCAAGTGTTTAAAACGAATCATGTGAGACGTACCGATTCTGGACTTACATCTGACTGTTCAGGACCAATTGCAACCACTTGGCTACTCATCGTCCTGCAAGTGATGATGTTCTATTGGCATTTCAGGGGTGGTTTTACTAGAAAGCAAGAATGAATTGCTTATTTTGATTTTGTTTGCCTCAGAGTAAGTTGAAGTCTGTCTCAGTGCTTGAAATATTATTTGACATTTTGCACCATTTTAACTGGATAAGGTCACACCAACTTCCCTACACGCAACTGTGAGCGTTCACACACATCAAACCTCAACACACAACTGCAGACAAATGCTGCTTCTATTGCTGTGTAGGTTTGAGCTTGTTATTGGCAGCCCAGAGCTCGGTGCAGGGGGCTGACAGTTCACCAATCAGTCTGCTGGCCAGTCTGCTGGCCAGTCAGTGAGGAAGACTCAGCCTCACTCTGCTCTGCTGATGGACGGATTGGGGCGTCACATTTCATTAGTGCCCAAGAACCTATTCAAATTCATTGACTGTTGTTTTTCCTTCTTTGTCTCTCTTTTTCTTGCTTCATTACTTTCCCTCTCTCCTCATATGTTCTCTACGTTTTCCATGCCCCCCCCACTCGTGTCATCATCCACCTGTCTCTCTCTCCCCTCCAAATGCACTTTTCTGCCCTTTCTCTGTTTGTCTGTTCACCTCTTAATCCCGTTCTCCACACCGTTTCGCCTCCTCTCTGTCTGTCCTTCAGTTCACTCCTCTGTCCCACTGTTCCCCCTCCCCTCCTCCTGCCTGCATACCCAGTCTGCCATGCAGCATTGTTGAGACTTGAACCTGTGGCAGTTTTAAGCACATGTGACAATAATAGGTCTACACATCATTCTTTTTGTTTGCAAATGTAAAGATGGCACGGTAGACATGGTGGGCTGATCGGTTCTCTGCTTCATCACAGTGTTACTGTGATCATCGCCTGTAACAGTCCTGAAGAGCAGTGTAACTGTGTAACAAGCAGGTGGGTCACCAGCACAGCAGTGTAACTGTGTAACAAGCAGGTTGGTCACCAGTACAGCAGTGTAACTGTGTAACAAGCAGGTGGGTCACCAGCACAGCAGTGTAACTGTGTAACAAGCTGGTGGGTCACCAGCACAGCAGTGTAACTGTGTAACAAGCTGGTGGGTCACCAGCACATCAGTGTAACTGTGTAACAAGCAGGTGGGTCACCAGCACAGCAGTGTAACTGTTTAACAAGCAGGTGGGTCACCGGTGCAGCATTGTAACTGTGTAACAAGCAGGTGGGTCACCAGCACAGCAGTGTAACTGTAACAAGCAGGTGAGTCACCAGTGCAGCAGTGTAACTGTGTAACAAGCAGGTGGGTCACCAGTGTAGCAGTGTAACTGTGTAACAAGCAGGTGGGTCACCAGTGCAGCAGTGTAACTGTGTAACAAGCAGGTGGGTCACCAGCACACCAGTGTAACTGTGTAACAAGCAGGTGGGTCACCAGCACATTCAGAACAGATAGTAAAAAATGAACAGTCAGCCCATTCTTAATTAGTTTACTACCTAATTCAAAACTGATGACTAAAGTTTGTCTTGCTTTTCTTTCTTTCATTCTTTCTTTTTTGCTTTCTTTTTCTTGCTCACTCTTTTTCTTTCTTTCTTTCTTTTTCTTTCTTTCTTTCTTTCCTTCTTTCTTGCTTTCTTTCCTTCTTTCTTTCTTGCTTTTCTTTCTTTCTTTCCTTATTTCTTTCTTGCTTTGTTGCATTACTTTTTCTTGCTTTCTTGCTTTCTTTCTTGCTTGCTTGCTTGCTTGCTTGCTTTCCATCTTTCTTGCTTGCTTTTCCTTATTTCCTTGCTTTGTTGCTTTCTTTTTTCTTTCTTTCTTTAGTTATTTGATCAATCATCAGTTAATTCAACATCCTGCCATGTGTTTCATCCTGATATGAGTGCTTGGACTTCATCGGGTCAGACGGGAACACCAGATGAGACAGAAAGGTTACCAGGCAGCAGAGATTTGTGTTGCAGTCTGTTGAGACCTTTTAAAGCCTTCTGTACCCCAGCCATTGATTGATTGATTGTTGTATTTGTGGCAGTGGTCCTGTCGAGGCAGAAAATACTTGGCCAGCCACATGACAGACAGATTGATGAAACATGGACATGCACATGCTTATTAGATACAATATGCAATACATACACAGCCTCGTTCATGCATGCACAGACACACAAACAAGCACACACTCACACACTATGTTAATATTTAATTTATGTGTCTTGTGTCAGTTTTTCACCACTCTCCATTCTCTCTCTGTCATCCCCTTCTTGACCTGATCTGCCATTTCTTAAGAAAGAATGAAAGAAGGAAAGAGAAGAAGAAAGGACGACAGGTGTCAGGCAAAAGCAAAGAGAAAACGAATAGAAACGTCTGAAAATAAAGAGCATGTCACAGCAGAGAAAGGGCAGAATTAAAGAAAAGTCAATATTTGCCTGTGACGGTTATGATATTCAGATCCATGCCGGGGTGTGTTTGGTCTCATTAAATGTGTGTGCTGGATGGGTGGTTGCTTGTGGACTGGATCGTGTTGAGCTGCAGCTCGGCATCGGCCCAAGCAGAAACAAAACCGCACATCCCTGAGAAAAGTTGCAGCAGTCATGCAAAATCTGAGGTGTTTTGTGGCCCTCAGTGATTTCAAGGTTTACCTCCCGGAACTTTACTTTGTTGCTAGCTAGCTTGCTAATTAGCCAAAAGTCCTGTATGACTGGAGTGTATTTGGTGCCAGGCAACAGCCGTTCTTTAGATGTTTTATCAGAAAGTGTTCAGAACTACGTATGTGGGATGACAATGTTTTTGATGGGCAGAACAGAACGGTGGCTTAGTGGCTAACTCTGTTGTTTCAAACAAAGAAGGTCCTGGGATCAGGCCCAGCTCTTCTTTGTGGCCTCACGTTTATTTATTTATTTAATGCACTGGTATCGGGTCGGTACTCCGTATCGGCGGATAACACAAGTTCAAGTACCAGAGCTGGCATGTCCTCCCTCTGTTTGGGCACTGTGGATTCATACCAATTTGCAAAGACGTGCATGTTTGCAGAACGTCCCCCTGACGTCGCCAGTAGGTATGGACGCCGCGGGCACGTGGGCTCTGTGATGGACTGGCGACCTCTCCGGGATGTCTCCTTACATTCAGCCCAATGCATGTCGGGATCAGTTCCAGACCCCTGAAATCCCGAATCAGATTACGCAGATATGGATGGAGATTGAATTAAAGAATGTTTTCAGGGCATGAAAGTTTGACAGAGTTGCCCTGGTGTGGGGTAAAAAAAAAAGATTCAGCAGGCTCAAAAGCTGTGGGTATGGTGTTGCCAGGCACTGTGAGAAGATCACCGGTCACATGGAAAGCTGCCGTGTGTGTGTCGATATTTCAGGTTTGTAACACAATAACGGGCTTGTTTTGCGCACGTCAATGTAAAACCAAATCGCTTGCGAAACGTGATAGGCTCCTTGGCGGATTGACAACTTTTCTGTCCCACCACGTGAACTTTCAGACTCGTCTGCCGCACTTCAGTTCATTTCCATGACAACAGCATCCCCAGACTTCCTAGGGGGCCATCTGGCAGCCAGGCGAAGCAGCTAAACTGTCTTGCCTTGGCTAAATGAATTTAAAGATGCCGTGTCACCGCTGGAGCCCACGGAGAGAGCGGCGGGATGCACACCGGCCAGGTTATATAAGCATATTATCACTCGTCCTGAACTGTGATGTAATATACTTTAATATACTTTACTTCATTTATCTGTATTGGATATATGTTGAAAATGTAAAATGTCATCTTGTAGTGCAGGCTGGCTGCTGCTGCTGCTGATAACTGCGCTGGCACGACTCTCTGAAAGGCTCTGGCGGCATCTAACTTACGGTGTTAGTTAAAGATAAAATGGGGTCTGCGTGCAGCTCTTCTTACACTCATTACACAAGTGGACTGTAACCCTAATACGTAGTACACACACACACACACACACACACACACACACACACACACACACACACACTCACACACACACGTGCACATATACACACCGTCGATCGTTAAGAAGACAGAAAGCCACTTTATTTGTGTCGTTGTTCAAGGTTACATAACCAGCTGTGTTGTCTGCATGTGACCCATCCTGTTGTGTAGGAGCAGTGAGCAGCTGCTCCTATACAACAGGATGTCGCAGGTTCCAGTTTCAACAATTCGTCTTTCCACTGCCTTGCTCAAGGGCACAGGCAGGAGTACTCACCCTAACATCTTTTTTTTCTGTTCTCGATTTTGCCCCCCCCCCGTTTTTTCCCCTAATTGTATCCGGGTAATTACCCCACTCTTCCCGAGCCGTCCCGGTCGCTGCTCCACCCCCCTCTGCCCACCCGCAGAGGGCTGCAGACTACCACATGCCTCCTGCCCATACATGTGGAGTCGCCACACCAGCCACTTCTTTTCACCTGGCAGTGGGGAGTTTCGCCAGGGGGATGTAGCGCGTGGGAGGGTCAGGCTATTCCACCCCAGTTCCCCCCTTCCCCCCCAGAACAGGCGCCCCGACCGACCAGAGGAGGCGCTAGTGCAGTGACCAGGACACATACCCACATCCGGTTTCCCTCCCGCAGACACAGCCAGTTGTTGTCTGTAGGGACGCCCGACCAAGCCGGAGGCAACACCGGGATTCGAACTGGCGATCCCCGTGTTGGTAGGCAACAGACTAGACCGCCACGCTACCCAGAAAGCCACATACATGTCTTTTAGATGCTGGGAGGAAACCGGAGCACCCGGAGGTAACCCACACAGACACGGGGGAGAACATGCAAGCTCCACACAGAAAGGATGTGGGACGGCCTGGGGTTCGAACCCAGGACCTTCTTGCTGTGAGGAGGCAGTGCTAACCCCTGGCCACCGTGCCGCCCTGATTTCATACAACTCTTTTCAGAAAATGCGCACATGACCAAACAGAGGCGTGCTCACATGTATATTTGCTGAAAAGCTACTCAGAAAGCCTCCTCATCCCTCCGCTGCACTACAAACACACACACACACACACACACACACACACACACACACACACACACACACACACACACACACACATGCTGACCAGCCCCGGTGGGCAGTAATCCATGTAGCAGTGTTCATAATGAACATGCAGTGGATGTGATGGAGCATCATTAGTGGTGTCTCATCTTACAAGGCTGCTTCCTACAGCTACCTCACTCACAGCACCCTGTGTGTCTCTGTGTGTGTGTGTGTGTGTGTTAGCTTTTTGCCGTGTGTGTGTGTGTCTGTGTGTATGTTAGCTTTCTGCCGTGTGTGTGTGTGTGCGTGTGTATCTGTTATGCTTTGTGCTGTGTGTGTGTGTGTGTGTGTGTGTGTGTGCGTGCGTGTGTGTGTGTGTGTTACGCTTGGTGTGTGTGTGCGTGTGTATCTGTAATGCTTTGTGCCGTGTGTGTGTGTGTGTGTGTGTGTGTGTGTGTGTGTGTGTGTGCATAATATATAAACTTACCATATGGGTTAATAGGTGCTTTGTTTCGAGGGGGCTTTTGTGGTTGTTTTAGTGTGTTATTGCATTCCTGTGTGTGTGTGTGTGTGTGTGTGTGTGTGTGTGTGTGTGTGTGTGTGTGTGTGTGAGGACCCTAAAATGGTAGAATGATTGTTTCATTGTGTTCATGTGGCCGGCTTGTGTGTATTGGCAGTCGGCGTTCCCCCACAGAACATTCCAGCACACCACAAAATCCCCGTGTCGCCTTTCTCTGCCCCTCTGCCTCTCTCACCACCCCTCCTGCCCCCTCGTTTCCCCCCTCTCTGCCTCTCTCACCTCCCCTCCTACCCCCTCGCTCTGTTTCCCCCCTCTCTGCCCCTCTGCCTCTCTCACCTCCCCTCCTGCCCCCTCGTTTCCCCCCTCTCTGCTCCTCTGCCTCTCTCACCTCCCCTCCTACCCCCTCGCTCTCTGTTTCCCCCCTCTCTGCCCCTCTGTCTCTCTCACCTCCCCTCCTGCCCCCTTGTTTCCCCCCTCTCTGCCCCTCTGCCTCTCTCACCACCCCTCCTACCCCCTCGTTTCCCCCCTCTCTGCCTCTCTCACCTCCTCTCCTACCCCCTCGCTCTCTGTTTCCCCCCTCTCAGCCCCTCTGTCTCTCTCACCTCCCCTCCTGCCCCCTCGTTTCTCCCCTCTCTGCCCCTCTGCCTCTCTCACCACCCCTCCTACCCCCTCGTTTCCCCCCTCTCTGCCTCTCTCACCACCCCTCCTGCCCCCTCGCTCTCTGTTTCCCTCCTCTCTGTCCCTCTGCCTCTCTCCCCATCCCTCCTCTCTTGCTCCATTTCCCCCCTCCTCTCCTCCTCTCTTCCTCTCTGTCACTCTCTCGCTCCTCTGTCCTTTGCTCGATACCTCCTCCGTGCCTCTATCTCTCACCCCCACTCACCCGTCACCACACCACCACCTGCCTCTCAAGGGGGAGTAAAGGTGGATTAGCAGCATCAATGCTGACTTAAGGTGGAAACTGTTTGAAGTTCTCTGAGCGACACCGACTACTGTCTGCCTTCGTAAGGAGGCGCTGTTGAGCTCCAGCAGTACCAGCAGAGGCGCTGATCAGCTCCAGGGGTACCGGCAGAGGTGCTGATGAGCTCCAGCAGTACCAGTGAGCTCCAGCGGTACCAGCAGAGGCGCTGATAAGCTCCAGGGGTACCGGCAGAGGTGCTGATGAGCTCCAGGGGTACCAGCAGAGGTGCTGATGAGCTCCAGGGGTACCCGCAGAGGCGCTGATGAGCTCCAGGGGTACCCGCAGAGGCGCTGATGAGCTCCAGGGGTACCAGCAGAGGTGCTGATGAGCTTCAGTTGTACTGGCGTTGCGGGCCCACGTGATGTTCGGGTCACAGGGAGGAAGAGAGATGGGTGGAGAAGTGATGGAGGTGCAGGAGGCACGACAGTAAAAGTGCTTCATGGAAAATAAACCCGTCGGACCGTCTTTTAAATTCTTTGCCTTGTTGTTGAAGAGCGTGCCCCCCCCTCCCCGATGTCCTCTGACTGTCCCTGTCTAACTGTCTCACACTGCCCGTCCTCCCTCCTTATTATGACCGCCTGTCTCTCTTCCTGCTCCTGTCTGTTCTCTTATCTTCCTCTCGGCATCTCAGCATCACTTTTTACCTCTTTTTCTGTCCCCCAACACACACACACACACACACCACATACACACACACACACACACACACACACACACACACCACATACACACACACATACACATACACACACCACATACACACCGCACACACACCACATATACACCACGCACACGCACCACACACACACACACCACACACACCACATATACACCACACACACACCACACACACACCACATACACACCACACACACACACACACCACATATACACCACACACACAAACACACACACCAAGCCACTTATACACCACACACCACATACACACCACACACACACACAAACATCGCATATACGCCACACACACACACACACACACCACACACAAACACACACACCAAGCCACTTATACACCACACACCACATACACACCACACACACACCACATACACACACACACACACACACACACACACACCACATATACACCACACACACAAACACACACACCAAGCTACTTATACACCACACACCACATACACACCACACACACACACAAGCATCGCATATACGCCACACACACACACACACCACACACACACACACACACACACACACCACATATACACCACACACACACACACACACACACACACACACCACACCTCTTATACACCACACCACATATACACCACACCACATCTCACACACACACACACACACACACACACACACACACACACACACACACACACACACACACACACACACACACATGCTACACGACAACACACACACACACACACACACACACTTCATTACTGTCCCCCTCCCAGCTTGTCCCCGCTCTCTTGATTCCTGTTGCATTAGTGTCAGTGTGGGACCATATTCCCTCCATCAATGGGTGGTGCACGGACAACAGCACCCCGGAAGCCGCTGCGGCGCAGTTGTCCCGGGGGGAACCTGTCTCCAGTATGTCAATCCTCATTTAACAGGGATGCCGGGCCTTCCCGTCGCTGTCGCTACCATCTCCGCCCTGCCGCCGGCCCGCCGCGCCGCCTCGCCCACACCGAGCAGCGGCTCAGGCGGCGGTGGCGGTGCCAGGGGAGTGTGTTATTGTCTCCCTCCGTATGGCTGCTTTAAATGGCAATTTGAAGCTCCGCTGGCTCTATAATTAGCTGCGAGCTCCCACAGGAGGGGAGAAAACGGCTTCGTGTCTCTCCCTTGTAATTACACATGTGAGTATGGAGACACACACAGAGACACACATAGGTGAGAATGTGCGGAGACAAGTGTAGACAGACATGACCAAAGAGTTTAGGCATTTTAAAGCGCGCTTAATAGGGAAAATCGAAGCGTGCGTGGCTTGTACACACAAAAGCCGAGCTCTAATCTGGAGGCAGTGGTGTGATGGATTTCTTTTTCATGTTCTTCAGGGAGGCTTAGACTCGGCTTACCTTATCGTTGCACTTCAGTCTCGAGATCAAAACAACAAAAATCGATATTGGAGCCCAGCGTGACTCCGGAGCGCTTGGCTAGTTGTGGGAGGCCCAGTCCGTCACCCGTCATGGTGTTTGCTGTCAACACAATGTTGTGGATGTGAGTATTTTCCTTATATTCACAGACGGAAAGAGGAAATAATACTGCGTACACAGTGCAGTATGGACAACGCTCAGCGTTTTCGGTTTTTACCAATTTTCACCGAAAAATACCCAGATTATTAAACTGATTTTCACCCGGATTTTATATTTCCATGGATCCGAGAGTTGTTCCTGTTCGTGTGAAGTTATGCATCAACGTCCTCTTGTGGCGAAATTCGGCACGCTGGATGGCTTTGAAGAATAAAAACCGAACATGCTGAGCCTTGAGTATGTATGTATTGTGTATTGTGGTGAAGAGGGAGTGGAGCCGGAAGGCAAAACTCTCAATTTACCAGTTATTCTTGGTTCCAGCCCACACCTATGGTCATGAGCTTTGGGTGGTGACCGAAAGGGTGAGATCGTGGATCCAAGCGGCTGAAATGAGTTTCCTCCGTAGGGTGTCTGGGCTCAGCCTTAGAGATAGGGTGAGGAGCTCGAACATCCGGAGGGAGCTCGGAGTAGAGCCGCCGCTCCTTCGCGATGACAGCAGCCAGTTGAGGTGGTTCGGGCATCTGATTAGTATGCCTCCTGGGCACCTCCCTTTGGAGGTTTTTCCGGGCACATCGAACTGGGAGGAGACCCCGGGGTAGACTCAGAACTCGCTAGAGGGACTACATGTCCAATCTGGCCTGGGATTCCCCAGGAGGAGCTGGAGGGCGTTGCTGGGGAGAGGGCTGTCTGGAGTGCCCTACTTAGCTTGCTGTCACCGTGACCCGACCCCGGAGAAGCAGCTGATGATGAGATGAAATGTATAGTGCACTGCTCGGGGTCTCTACAGCTTATGGTCAGTAACTTGACTTGCTCTAACACCCGTCTGTCATTATGCCTGCTTGGTTAAGTCAAGTCCTTTGCTTTTCACTATTTTACAGACAGATTGTGGATCAGTTTGTGGTTCAGTATAGTTTTTATTCTGTCTGTCCATCCTGGGAGAGGTTTTCTTCCTGTGTTGCTCTTCCTGTGGTTTTTCCTCCCCCCCATCCAATATTTACCTCATCGGAGTCGAGGGTCTAGGATAGGGGGTGCTGTATACTGTACTGATAGTAAAGCGCTGTGGGACTACTCTTTGATTTTGGGCGATACAAATAAAGTTGGGGGGGTTTGGGGGAGCAACACTGGGTGGGGCAGCACGGTGGCTCAGTGGTTAGCACCGTTGCCTCACAGTAAGAAGTTCCTGGGTTCGAACCCCAGGCCGTCCTGCATCCTTTCTGTGTGGAGTTGGCATGTTCTTCCCGTGTCTGTGTGGGCTTCCTCCGGGGGGCGCCGGTTTCCCCCCACCATCAAAAAGACATGCATGTTAGGGCTAATACTCCTGCCTGTGCCCCTGAGCAAGGCAATGGAAAGAAGAGGTGGAGTTGGTCCCCGGGTGCTGCAGCTGCCCACTGCTCCTATACAATAGGATGGCTTACATGCAGAAGACAAATATCAGAGTAACCTGTGCAATTCTTTCTTTCACTGACTCAATGGGAATTATGATTGTGGGAATTAGTACCCCGTTAGTTATTCCCGCTCAGCCGAGCCTCTCCGTGTGTGTGTAACCCCAGTGCCGTGGTGGAAAAAAAGAAGAAGACAGAGTACGTTAGAGGGCCAGCTCATTAATCTGACTGTCCGAGCCTCTTTGCTCTCACAACCTTACAGTGAAGATAAAACTGTGAATGGCAGAGACAGAGGTGAGGGTTGACTGGGGAGAAGGAAGGCGGCAGCGAGGGCAGGAAAGGGTTGATGGGGGATAAGGACCAAGACAAGTGAGTTTTGGTGAAACATGTCTTAAGAGAAGTGCTGGGCATGGCTCCTCGTACAGTATGTGGCCTCGAACACCTCAAACATGGTTGTGACACCAGCTATTTGGAGACATTGGCACTGACAAAAAGACAGGAAGGAGGTGGAGCTGGAGGTGGCAGAGTTGAAGATGCTACGATTTTCATTGGGAGTGATGAAGAAGGACAGGATTAGGAACAAGTATATTAGAGGGACAGCTCTGGTTGGACGGTTTGGAGACAAAGCAAGAGAAGCGAGATTGAGATGGTTTGAACGTGAGGAGAGAAGCTGGGTATATTGGGAGAAGGATGCTGAATATGGAGCTGCCAGGGAGGGGGAAAAGAGGAAGGCCAAAGAGGAGGGTTATGGATGTGGTGAGGGAGGACATGCAGGTGGCTGGTGTGACAGAGGGAGATGCAGAGGACAGGAAGAGATGGAAACGGACGATCCACTGTGGTGACCCCTAACGGGAGCAGCCGAAAGTAGTAGTAGTAGATGTGGTCTCGAACACACGTCATGGAGCAGAGAGCGTGCAGCACCTCACCTGCTCTCCTCTGGATGGCTTTTACCGGTGCTAACGAGTCAGTATGAGGACGTTACCCACCTCCCCCACTAACAGCACCGCTGATCACTGGTTTCCGGCGGGTCTCCTTGGGGTTTCTGTGGCTTTCTGCTCGCTCGTGGCCTGGAGCTGGGAGGGCCCAGGTAGGAACCTGGTGGTTCACCCTGCCAGCAACACTGGGCAGACTACGGGAGACAAGTGGGGGAGAATGGTAAATAAACAAATGCAGGTAACGAGTGTGTGTAATGACAGGGTGAGGGGGTGATAACACAGAATCTGTTAATTGGATTGTGGCTCGTTACAGCCGAGTGCAGTGATTCTGGTCATCATGTGCCAGGCTAGAAGTTTCTATCACTTTAAAATATCTGCCATGTACAGAAAGTAGGCGACTTTCTCTTACCAAGATGGGATGAACGCTATTTTCTTTTCTTTTTTTGGGGGGGGGGGTTACCCGCTTTTTCTCCCCAACTGTATCCGGCCAATTATCCCCCTCTTCCGAGCCGTCCCGGTAGCTGCTCCACCCCCTCTGCCGATCCGGGGAGGGCTGCAGACTACCACATGCCTCCTCCGATACATGCGGGGTCGCCAGCCGCTTCTTTTCACCTGACAGTGAGGAGTTTCACCAGGGCAGGGAGAGGTACCATGTGGGAGGATCACGCTATTCCCCCCAGTCCCCCCCCCGCCCCGAACAGCGTACCGGCCGACCAGAGGAGGCGCTAGTGCGGTGAGCAGGACACATACCCACATTTGGATTCCCACCTGCAGGCACGACCAATTGTGTCTATAGGGACGCCCGACTCAGCCGGAGGTAACACGGGGATTCGAACCGGCGAGCCCCGTGTTGGTAGGCAACAGAATAGACCGCCACGCTACCTGGATACCCCATGAATGCTGTTTTCTGTTGTTTTTGTGTTTTTTTTTTATTTTGAGAGGAGATGATTTAAATTGTTTTGATCAATGTTCGAGCAGAATTTTACACATCTTCCGTTTCTTTGTTACACTCTGTTACATGTCTCCTCTTTTAACCCATGAACTCTGCTATGGTGTATCAATGTGCAACGAGACCGAGCTAAAACAGAAACAACAGAATAGCATGATGAGATTTCATACCCTCTTCCCCTGATGAGAAGACTCACTGGCCATCCTGCAGCACACCAGCAGGAATCCCATTTGTTGCCCCCAATATTTTAAATGGCTGAGCATCAGATGGGGACTCCTGCTTATCCTATCTCACTCACCCCCTCTGTGTCTCACACACACACACACACACACACACACACACACACACACACACACACACACACACATACACTGATACACAACGTCATCGTAGTCCTGAGTTGCTGGATGGGGAGAGAGGGAGTCGGATAAGAGGAGACTCATCACTCTCTCCATGTCTGCAGCACACGTCTGCATGGCCCTGCATGTGTGGACATGAATATATGTCGTTTGTTGTTGTTGTTGTTTTTTGTCTGTTCATGTGTTTTTGTGTTGTGTGTGTGTGTGTGTGTGTGAGGTGTAACTTGTTGGGTTGTGTTGCCCTGATAAGCCAGTGGCCCTTGAAGCAGGACTCTCCAAACTGTTCTCATCGCTCTCTCCATCCCCTCTCTCTCTCTCTCCGTCCCCTCTTCTCTCGCTGTCTCTCTCTCTCGCTCGCTCCACCCTCCCGCTCTCTCTCGCTCTCCAAACCCCCCCCTCTCTGTCTGTCTCTCTTTCTCTCGCTCACTCCGCCCCCGTCTCTCTGTCTCGCTCTATCCACCCCCCCCTCTCTCGTTTCCCTTATCTAGTTTTCTCTTCACCTTTTCTCCTCCCCCAGTCTCTCCCTGCCTCTCTTCCTCTATTTTTCTCTCTTGAGAGAGGGAGGAGAGAGCTGGACATCCATCATGGCTTCAGTAGACAGACGTTCAGCCCGTGACTGCATCACGTTATTTTCTTTATCTGTTCATTTAAGCCAGCAGGGGGTGATTTATACCTGCTCTCCGCGTGATGATGACAGGACTCCCTGGCCCCGGCGCACTGATTCTCTCTGGGTGTGTCAGCATCGTGTTTACACACAAACACACACGGCCAGCACTCCGTCAACAACAACACCCTCACCGCTCTTTGTCAATGTCAACCCGCACACACACATGTGCACACGTGCACACATGCACACACACACACACATGCGCACACATGCACACATGCACACACACACATGCACACACACACATGTATGCATGCACACACTTGCATGCATGCACACACACTTGCACACATGCATGCACACACACTTGCACTCATGCACACATGCACGCAAACACACACACACACACACACACACACACACACACACGGAAACAGTGACAGTGATGAAGCATCCTTTTCTTCCTGGTGGTTGTTTCTACTTGGACTGATATGAAGGGGCGTGTGTGTATCAGCTGTGCTCGCTATCCCATTCTTTTCTTTGTTAATCTTATGTTTACATATCCGGGGTGGGTTGTGTATTTTATATTTTTTCTGTTGTCGTATGTATTCCTCCATTTACCCTCCAGACGTTTACGGTGGTCCTTAAGGCCCACGCCTCTCTGCTCTTGACAAATTGAACTAGTTTAGCAGTAGCCTCGCTTCTCTCTGCAGGGCAGAACACAAACACACACACACACGCACACACACACCTAGGTTTGCACCATACACAAGAGTGTTCTGCTTGGCTGCCCATGTGTGTCAGCTGCGTAGGTACGTCAAAGGAAAAGCGAGCGAGAGAGCGAGAGAAGTTGAAGAGCGAGCGGGGAAGGGAGCGACAAACAGATAGAGGGAGGGAGGGAGGGAGGAGGAGGAGGAGGAGGAGAGAGAGAGAAACGAGAGAAGAGAAATACAATTGTTTCCCAAGCTCTGAGAAGCTAGCTGGAAGAACAGCCACAGCCAGATCAGATACCACAAGGGAACGTATGCAAGTACACACACACACACACACACACACACACACACACACACACACACACACAAGCAGAAGCACATGCACACGCACAACAAATTTGTCCTCACTTGTCCTCATCTCAGAGTGAGCCGTCAAGATAAAACTATTATGTCTGGAGTGTGAAAACAATAGCTCGGAGTCCATACTTTTATTTGGTTGCAAGAAAGCGTCCCCCCCCCATCATGCTGTCATCTTGAAACTCTTGTTTCACCTTGAGATACCTAGCTCTTCATACGCTATCTACCGCCACTTCCTGCCGCTCCCGTTAGGGGGCGCCACAGCGGATCATCCGTTTCCGTCTCTTCCTGTCCTCTGCATCTTCCTCTGTCACGCCAACTGCCTGCGTGTCCTCCCTCGCCGCATCCATAAACCTCCTCTTTGGCCTTCCTCTTCTCCTCTTCCCTGGCGGCTCCATCTTCAGCATCCTTCTCCCAATATACCCAGCATCTCTCCTCCAAACCGCCTAACCTGAGCTGCCCCTCTAGTGCAGGCGTGGCTAACCGTGTGCCGTGGAGAGCTGTGTGTATGCAGGTCTTCATTGTAGCCACCCTCCACGCCAGCTGATTTCACTGATTAGCAACCCTCCAACCAAAGAAGAAGAATTCATCCATCCATCCATTATCTGAACCCCTTATGCTGCTCTCTGGGTCGCAGGGTCGCCTATTTCAGAAGTCACTGGGTGGCAGGCGGGGAGACACCCTGGACAGACCGCCAAGCCATCACTGCCTCCCTAACCGGAGCACCCGGAGGAAACCCCCACAGACACGGGCAGAACATGCAAACTCCACGCAGAGGACGACCCGGATGACCCCCACCAAGGCTGGACTACCCCAAGGCTCGTACCCAGGACCCGCTTGCTGTGAGGCGACTGTGCTAACCACTGCACCACCGTGCCGCAAGAGGAAGAATGTATCGGTGACATCACCCGGTGTGGACTCGGGCCGGGATGAAAACCTGCATACACATGGCTCTCCATGGCACATGGCTAGCCACCGCTGCTCTAATATACTCCTTCCTAATCCTGTCCT